>NW_024881274.1:0-127500 GCF_018691265.1 Tyto alba | reverse complement strand
AAGAAAGAAAGAAAGAAAGAAAGAAAGAAAGAAAGAAAGAAAGAAGAAAGAAAGAAAGAAAGAAAGAAAGAAAGAAAGAAAGAAAGAAAGAAAGAAAGAAAGAAAGAAAGAAAGAAAGAAAGAAAGAAAGAAAGAAAGAAAGAAGAGAGAAAGAAGAAAGAGAAAGAAAGAAAGAAAGAAAGAAAGAAAGAAAGAAAGAAAGAAAGAAAGAAAGAAAGAAAGAAAGAAAGAAAGAAAGAAAGAAAGAAAGAAAGAAAGAAAGAAAGAAGAAAGAAAGAAAGAAAGAAAGAAAGAAGAAAGAAAGAAAGAAAGAAAGAAAGAAAGAAAGAAAGAAAGAAAGAAAGAAAGAAAGAAAGAAAGAAAGAAAGAAAGAAAGAAAGAAAGAAAGAAAGAAAGAAAGAAAGAAAGAAAGAAAGAAAGAAAGAAAGAAGAAAGAAAGAAAGAAAGAAAGAAAGAAAGAAAGAAAGAAAGAAAGAAAGAAAGAAAGAAAGAAAGAAAGAAAGAAAGAAAGAAAGAAAGAAAGAAAGAAAGAAAGAAAGAAAGAAAGAAAGAAAGAAAGAAAGAAAGAAAGAGAGAAAGAAAGAAGGAAAGAAGGAAAGAAGGAAAGAAGGAAAGAAGGAAAGAAGGAAAGAAGGAAAGAAGGAAAGAAGGAAAGAAGGAAAGAAGGAAAGAAGGAAAGAGGAAAATTCCATAAACCTAAGAATGGTTTTCTTCACATAGCACTTTTGTTTTTATTCTGGTCTGTGAGTAATGTCAAAAATACCTAAGATAGACGTTGCAATAGTCTTGGTTCTTTTCCTAACCCATTGAAAAAAACCCTACACAATATTCTTAATTTTTATTTTTTTTTCTTGTACATTACTTAACCATAATTAATAACAAAAACAATAATTACATTAGTAGTAATAATAAATCTTGAAGTAAGCACTTAATATTTTGGCACCTCTTCCACCTTAAAATATTCCTCATCTTACATCTAGTTTTCTAAATATTATAAGAAAACTCAAAACTGTTTCTCTTGACTCCTTATACAGTCTGCAGTGAAGGAAAAGGGAGAGGCACTTGCAAAAAATAACAATCCAATTTCTTTAATGGTGTATTTTATCTAAGATACATCACCCTCTAGACATAGATGTCCTTTCTTGTTGACTCAACTGTCAGCCCAACTCAGCTATTTTGGCTGACTTATAAAATTTCAGCTATCACTAGACTTACATGTTTCAGAAGCTCATTACAATCGCTTAAGTTAGGTAAGATAGATACTAGTTTGTGAAAGGAATTTATCTAAGAATAGATATTTTCACATACAATTCCACGTGTACATTAGTCTCCTTGTGCTCTTATTATAGTCAGTGATGACAACTGGGCATATGTGAGATCAAGCTCAATCCAAATTTGTATTTTCTTTTGTCAGATTGCCAGCACTATGAAAATGCCTCTGTGTTTCTGTGAGGCCTATGAAGATTGGTCTTCATGCTTACACCACCATACTGGTAAACAGAAAAGATTAATCCCATACCTATTATGGAGAAGTCTATAGAATAATATAGAATAAATAGGCCCTATAATGATTATCATTAAGATAGTAGATTTTAATTACAATTAATATACAAAAATTAATTATTCTTTTTCCAGAGTATTAATAACTATGAAAGAATTGATTCAAATATTCAAAATTCTTTAAGTGCAACACTGTTGTTAGCAGTAATAGCACCCAATGATTTTATATTTTCTATCTAGTTATTATTCAGCTTACTATTATTAGGAAAATTGGGAATCTGAAGGGTACTGATTTTCAGTATTCATAGAAAATTACAACAGATCATAGAGTTATTAACTGACTAATAATAATACTCACTGATGCAGTATGAGACCAATGTATTCCTTAGTAATAAATAGTATCAGAATGATCACCACTCTTTCAACAAAAGTTTTTGTTGTTTAGTCCAATTTATTCTGAAGGATTGTTGTCTTTGGGTAGATGTCTTTAACTGAGCTAGTCATTTTAGATCCTTTTGCTAAGTGTTTTACATCAGTCAAAGGAAGAAGTATGAAGGTAAGTGATATCAATCTAGGACTAAATAGTAGATGAGCATTTAATTCTCACAAAATTTATTCTTGCATCCTGAAAATTTTGAAATAGCAAGTCAGCCAAAACAAACTTGAGAAAAGTAGTACTACTGCTGCATCACACATGGGAGACATAATTTTTACTCTTTCATGTACACTTTATAGTGACACTGGACCCCTAATTCCATGATTGTACACACTGCACACTGGATCTTACACTGGTTCTGGTCCATATGGGTATGATGGTTCTCCTAGCACCAGTGGGAATGCAATTGCCTCAAGAACTGTGTTTTGCACCTGAAGGTACATTATGATACCAGTAGAGAAAGGACTCAGACTCTGTAAAGTATCACTTGAAATGCCATTTATTGGAGCTAATGTTATAAAGAGAAACTGATCCTACGTAATTTCTGCTTCTAGAAACTGTGAGTTGTGTAGCATCAAGCAGACCTCAAAGCAGGGAACAGCATGCTGTGCAGATCCATCTGTGGAAATTTTACCCACTTTGGTCAGTCAAGGCATTATAGGATTTTCTTAAAAGGGATCAATTCTACCCAGTATTTCTACTGTCAAAAAGAAAGGATGTGCATATAAATTCTTCTTGGACTTTTAGGTAAAGGCGAAGACAGACAAGTAGAGTAACCATAGGCACCACATGGGAGTTGATTGCAGACTGTATTGTCAAATGGCAAAGTTTATCCTGCAGCCAACAGATATCCATGCACAACAAAGGCCTGAGGCCAAGCTGTACATGCAACAAAACATATGATAGGGACTACTCAGGAAAATTTTACATGGATCGCTAATTCCACAGTGTACAATGGTCTTCCAGGCAGGTTTACTACACACTACCATATGCTAAACATGAGGTCGTGTGAAGGTATGGCTATACAAATAGTATACATACAGCAAGAATAACATTTTTTGTGTACAGTAAAATTGTGGTACAATAAGGAAGTCAGCCTATTTCTTCAACAGGTGTTTTAGCGCACTCTAACTGTGTCTGTAGGGATTTAGACAACTGATTTTCAATCTATCCAGTGTTCCTTCATGGTTTTGAAAATCATAAATCTAATTTTTAGGATTTTCAAAAGGAAATTATCCATCAGTCAAGGTTCTGGTATGACTTATTATATTGCTATTGTAGCAGAATAGTTTACAACCAGGTATAGATCAAAGCACCCTCATGAATGAGGAGCCATTTTCACATAGAAACAATGATCCAGTTTCTGATTTGACAAACTTCAGTGCAGCAAGACAGTGATGACTGAGTCAGCAATGAACAAGTTGTGCTCTTACTTGACTACATTTCAAGAAAGAAACTTCCCACTACTGGCCATGTTCCTTTGTATCCTTAGACTATGAACTTATCAGCATGTGGAGCAGCTTGTGACTATGATCTTTCTCAGAATGTCTTTCACCTCCTTGTTCCTCAGACAATAGATTAGAGAATTCAGTGCTGGAGTGAATACAGCATAAAAGACAGACACTATTTTGTTGGGGTTGAATGGACAGATCCACCTGGGCCTGGCATACATGAAGAGAGTGGCTGAGAAAAAGATATTGACTACAGTTAAATAGGAGGTGCAAGTGGAAAAGGCTTTTTTCCTTCCCTGGGCTGAAGACATACACAAGATAGTTGACGATGCAACAGAAGGAGAAAACAATGATCAAGAGAGGTAACAGCAGGATCAGCAAGGTTAATGTAAAGTCCACTGGCACTGCAAGTGACATGTCAATACAGGAAAGGTTCAGGACTGGAAAGATGTCACAGAAGAAGCAGTTTATGACTTGTGGGCCACAAAACGTGAGGCATGAAATAAAAGACACCTTGACCAAGGAAATGGAAAAACCTCCCACCCGTGAGAGAATTGACAGCTGAAAGCACAACTTGTTTGTCATGATGGCTGGTGTCAGAGACTGTGTTTGTTTTCCTCGACATTGCTGAAGCAGGATGTCGGGGGCAGCCTGGTCTCTCCTTCTAGCAGCGAGATAGAGCTGATTAGGAAGGACGTGCTCAACTTAGCGTCTCGTAACTTGCACAATCTGTAAGCAGACTGTCACAACCCTGGAGCCAAGGACAATTTATTCCTGGAGGGCTGGTTTCGTAACTAAAGATAAGCATGTGCTATAGAAACAAGATGTAGGAGTAGAAGTTAAACAAGAGGAAGAATGCTGTGAGCTAGCAGAAAATTAACTGCAGAAAAAGTCAAGCTGACCTTAGACATTAGCCAATTATGAGCTCAATTTTTGCAATATGTATTAGGTGATTAACCATTGTGCCAATCAGCTTAAAACACATGTCTCTCTTTGTCTGTTTGGAATATAAAAGCGGTTGTTGTGTTCAATAAAGTGGATCCTGCCTTGCATCGAGCTGGGTCTCCGTCTCTCAATCGCGGCAGCAGGACACCCAATACCACCACTGCCATGGCAGCGGAGCTACCTCACACCTGCACGTGTGTGCAGACCCTGGGTAGGAAACCACCTAAAACTACAGAGTCAACCCCCTCAAGCCCAGTGATGGTACTGGATATGTGGCAGGTGGGGTCAAGGGAATAAAACAGACGAGGACTGAGAGCAAGGGTTCTTCTCCATGCCACCATCACTCTGCTTCTCCTCACCACCGCTCTGCTGTTCTCCACACCACCAGTGCTCTTCTCCTCAACACTGCCACCACTACTCCTCACTATTGCCCCTCCTCACCACTGCCATCGCTTCTCCTTGCCACCATCATCACTTCGCGGATGACTCTCCCTCTCATTCCATGGACTCATCCTCTAACCAGACTGTCAGGCTTCAGTACCATCATGGTAGCTATCACAAGGAACCCTTTCCCCTTTCGCTTCCTCTCTTCCTCTCTTTCATCCCCTTCTTCATTTGCGATGGGCAAATACAGTTTTGTGGCACTAGACTCCATTTTGAGTCTTAATCCTGTTCCCAAGAATATGAGCGGAACCTTGCTGAAGTTTCTGACCAGCTTGTGATATTCTAATTGGCGTCACGGACAGGATTCTCATAGAAATAGGAAGTGCCCAGTTGCTTTACCAGGGATTCTTGTGAGTGTGCAACTGAGATGTAAAGAAACTTTTTAAGGTGTGTTGTCCTGAGAGTGATAGAGGAGGAATTGTGAATTTAAAGTGTAACCCGCTCAGGGTGAAATAATGTTACTTTACTGAAATGTGTGCTCGCACACTTATTGATGTTCCTGCTCATTCTTCAACAAATGAACGGATGTGGATTTAGATAAACTGGATGACTTTCTGGGAACCTACTGTGTTTGCCTGTCCCCACAAGGGCTAGAATGGGCAAAAAATCATTGGTTCCAACCAACAGAGTATATTGGATAAGATCAGGGTACTGGAGAAGGACATTAAAGTTAGGCATGGGAAGGGAAAAGCCATAATTTGTGCTGTTTTAGGAGCAGGTTTGGCAGTGGCCATAGAATATAGAAGGCAGAAACTGTGTCAAGATAATACCATGATAGACTCTCTGAAAATAACAGTTGTATCACTACAAGAGCAGTTAAAAGAAACCAAGGAGGTGTTAGAGGAGGAAAGAAACCAAAATTCTATACTAAAGAACACATTGAGAGATGAATTGTGGAAAGAAATCAATTCTTTTGGAGAGGTGGAGGCAAAGGTAGAAGAGCAAGGGATTAGGCAAATTTATCCCCAAGGGGACTTGCAGAATGCAAAGGAGATGGTAAGAAATCTTCCTCCTATGTACCCCCTAGTTAAGACAGAGTATTTGTATGAGGCAGATGATGACCATCCTCAAGTTGTTACTAAAGAGGTTCCATTTACAGCAACCAAATTAGCCAAATTAAAGAAGGATTTTGCAAGATCACCTAAGGAATCAGAAACAGAATACATCTGGAGAGTATCGTTGTCAGGGAGAGATGGGATCTTGTTGTCAGAGAAGGAAGCAAAAGCATACTGAGGTCCAGGTGTGTTTCTAACTACTGGCAACCATCAGGCCCCATGGTCACTGATGCAGAGGGCAACATATTGAGCTGGAGGTCTGAAGTCTCTGGGGTGAGGAGACCCCTTATCTGTAATAAGTACAGTGGATCAGCTGGTAGAAAGTGTGCAAAAGGCAGCTTGTTTGCATGTGATGTATGATAGAGAACTTAAACCTAACCAGGGATTTCAAATGATGATGAATCCAGAACAGGTGACTCCTCTAATCCAAGCACTTCCTGATTCTCTAAAACCCTTCAGGATCCAACTGCTGGGAAGGGTACAAAATACCCCTGTAGCAGACAGAGTTATAGCTGCTTTAGAGGGAGCAATGACCCTCAATCACTGGAGGTCAGAAAGGAAAGTGTGGACATGAAGGGAAGTAGCCCAGGAACTGGGGAAGGAAATATGGTCCCGTTGGTGGATACAGGCAAAGACCTGAAACTAGGACAGTATGGACCTTTGAAAAAGATGAAGTGCAGTTGGCACTGGACCGGGGAAGTCAGGTTTCAAGATTGGTCCGATCTAGTAATCCTGGCAGAGAAAGACCCTTAAACCGCCAAGGATTGTCGTAGCTAGGACTCCAGAAAGGCATTCTCTGAGATCTAATGGACTGGCTTCCAACCTCAAAAATGGAGATACTCGTATGAAGATGGTCAGGAGTAAAAGTCAGCTCTGAGCCAACCCCTAGTGCCACACCATTGATAGGCCTTGGGAAAGAAACAGATGAAGGGAAAAAGGCATTGGGAAACTAGACCCTCCATTCCCTGTAAGTTGTAGGCGGGTCCCGTACGGAAGCAAGACCTGAGGAACGACACCACACTGATGTGATGAAAGTCATTCTCCTTTATTTGACCAAATGGTGCCCAAGATATACAGAGCCAGATGGTCATGCGCTCTATGCTTTACAATCTATTGGCTAAAGGCACTTATCACACACCCAGAAGTGCTGTCTGATAGGTCTGCATCGTTAGTACATGTATACAAACTAAATCTACTTTGCGGTTAGGGTATCCGGGCATTCGACAGGAAGGAAGCACTAGCTTGACTTCCTCATTCTTGCCTTTTAAGGTGACCTCAAGGACAAGATTATCACATGGCAGTTTTCTGCTCTGAGGTCCAGCCTGGATTGCCAGACAGCCAGATTCTTTCTGTTACAAAGCTACTCTCGTCAGAATATAACTCCCACCCTGGCTTTTCCAAGGGGATGTCCCTTGGTCAACTGGAACACACTTCTTCAATATCCTGCAGGCAGTTATGTGTAGGTTTTGTTTTCTCTGTCTCAGGTTCTGGAGATGACAGGAAGGCTGTTGTTTTCAGCCAAGAGTTTTCTGCCAAGCATCGAACGTTGGGCATTTTCAGCTGAGCGTTTTCAACATAAAACCCTCAGATGAAAAGTCCTCAACATAGAATCCCGACATTAAATCCTTGACATAAAAGCCTCAGACAAAATATCCTCGACATAAAATCATGACATAAAAACCTCGACATAATGACCCCAGACGAATAATGCTCGACAAATAAACCTTGACATAAAAACCTCAGACGAAAAGTCCTCCACATAAAATCCCAACATAAAAACCTCAGATGAAATATCCAAGACATAAAATCTCACTTAAAATCCTCAACAAAAAACTTCAGATGAAAATTCCTTGACAGAAGATACAGACATAAAATCCTCAACATAAAAAACTTGGACAAAAAAATCCTTGACATAAAAATCCCAACATAAAAACATCAGTCAAAAAATCCTTGATATAAAAAACTTGGATGAAACATCCTAGACAAAAAAAAAAAAAAACTGGCAGGAATATCCTCAACATAAAATTCTTGATATATAAAAAGCAGAAGAAAAATCTCGATATTTAAACGCCTGGCCAAAAATGCTTGATGCTCAGCTGAAAATGCTTGGCTGAAAACGCCCGTCTGAAAAAGCCCGATGTTTCACGGTTGGCTGAAAACGCCTGACATTTGATGCTCAGACAAAAACGCCTGATGTTTGATGGTCAACCACAAATGCACAACGTTCGATGCTCGGCCAAAAATACTTGGCTGAAAACACCTGAAGTTTGAGGCTCACCAGAAATGCCCGATGTTTGATGCTGGATCAAAAACACCCGGCTGAAAATGCCTGACGTTAGACACATGGCCAAAAACACCTGTAGAAAAATGCCTGATATTCGATGCTCGGCTGAAAACACTCAGCCGAAAATGCCCGACATTTGTCGCAAGGCCGAAAATGCCCGGCTGAAAAAGCCTGATGTTTGACGCTTACCTGAAAAATACCTATGTTCGATGCTTGGCCAATAACTGTCGGCCAAAAACACCTGATGTTAGATGCTCAGCCAAAGATGCTTGGCTGAAAATGTGCATCCGAAAACACCTGACATTTGACACTCGGCCGATAACGCTCAGCCAAAAACACTCGACATTAGAAGCTCAGCAGAAGATGCTTGGCTGAAAACGTGCATCCAAAAACACCTGACATTCGACGCTCAGTCAAAAATGCCTGATGTTCAACACTCAGAGGAAAACACTCAGCTGAAAATGCCCTACGTTCGACGCTTGGCCGAAATTACCTGGCCGAAAACGCCTGACGTTCAATGCAGATGAAAAAGCTTGACCGAAAATGCCTGATGTTCGATGCTCAGCCAAAAACACCTGACGTTCGACGCTAGACCAAAAACTCTCGACCAAAACCACCCAATGTTCGATGCCCAGCCGAGAACACTCTGCCAAAAAAGAACAATGTCCTACAGACAGTCGAAATCTCCTGACATTTGATGCTAGCTCTAAACCGTTTGGACGAAAAAGAATGACATTCGACGCTCGGATGGAAACCCCCAGTATTCTAAACTCAGCCGAAAAAGCCTTCTCAGTGCGAGTTTCTTACTGTGAGCCTAACTGTGCTTATACTGACTTTGGCTACTGTCTGTGCCTTCACAGACAAAGCAAGTGGAGAAACGCGGACTGCTTAGTGTACCGTGGTAGTTTCGAAGGGAGAGTGCTGAACAGCAACGATCGTATGTGCTTCTGCTTTCTGTGAGACATTCTCGCTGTGAACGTAAGAGCATTTTTTCTGGATCTGGCTACTGTCTGTGCAATCACAGGTAAAACAAGCAGCTAGGTGCAGATTGCTTAGTGTATTGTGGCAGTTTGGAGCAGAGACTGCTGTACAGCAACGATTGTACGTGCTTGTGCTTTCTGTGAGGAGATCTCACGGTGAGGAGTATAGAGCTTGTAAAGGCACTGACTAATGTCTGTGCGTTCCCAGGTAAAAGAAGAAGATAGGCACGGATTGCTTAGTGTACCATGGTAGTTTGGAGGGGAGACTGCTGTACAGCAACGATCGTTAATGCTTGTGCTTTCAGTGAGAAGATCTCACCGTGAACCTTATAGCGCTTGTAATGGCACTGAATAGTTTCTGTTTGTTCCCAGGTAAAACAAGCAGATAGGCGCAGACTGCTTAGTGTATCATGGTAGTTGCCGTTTTCCTCCCTCTCTGCCCTGTTATTTGTTGCTTTATTGTCTTTCCCCGTCTCTCTCTGGGTCCGGCTCCCCGCCCCCGTTCCTTTTTGGTCCCTTTCTGTCGTGCTGCCCATGCCAGGTTTTCTCCGCATCTCCGTTCCACTCCCCATCCTTTGTTGTTCTGCCCCGCTCCTTGCCCCTCTTTCTGCTGCCTCTCTTGCTGCTGCTTCTTTCTCTGGAGCCACGTCGGGCTCCCTGTCCCTGTCCTCTCGCCATCCCGTTCCCTGCCTCGTGCTTCCTCGCTACACCCGCACCGTCGCGCCGGCTGCCACTTGTCTCCTTTTTTCGAGTGTCCCGGACCCTGCTCCTCCTTTTGGTCAGTCTCCACCTCTGCCCAGCAGCACATTGCTGTGGGAGCTGACCAACCATTCCTGGACGGAGCGCTGACCACGGCTGCGGGAACAACTGCTGCGGCGTCCCAGGGGCAGGGGGAGCGTCGGGGAGCACGGGAGCGGGAGCAGCCTCACTGCTGGGCCTTGTTCTGTGTGGGACTGGATCAATGCTTGCCGCCTCCCGGCTGCGTTTTGTCCTTACTTTGCAGCAGGCGAGGGGCTGTGAGGGAACCCGGAGGGGGCAGGAGGGGACGCAGGGCCGGGGTCGGGCCCTGCGGGGGCGCCACCTGCTGGCCGGGAGCCGGTACTGCGGCCTGGGAGCCACTCATGCGCGGTGAGGGCGCCCTCTGCAGCGATCGCGATAGCTGCTGGCTCCGTGGTTAACAGCTTGCGGAGCGGCGCCGCCTCGCTCGTCGCTTCCTCCCGGTAAGGAGCCGCCACCGCCGCCCCCCCCTTCCCCCCCCCGTGCGCGGTGCCGCCGGGCGCTCCGTGCGCCGATCGCGGTACTGCAGCACGGCGTTCACGCGCCGGCTCTGGCCCCTCCGGCGCAGGTGTGGTGCCCGGCTGCTGGTGAGGTGAGCGAGCCCCTTGGGCAGGTGTGGGGGTGTCTCCTGTGGGCGGGGGACACGGGAAGCTGCACCCCCTCTGCTGCGGCAGGTGAGCCTCGCCAGCGCAGCCCTGGGGAGTTCCCTGAGAGCGGGAAGGGGGAAAGGAGGTGGGCGTTCCCAACTCGCCAGAGATCCCCTTGAGCTGCCCCCAGCCCCACTTGCCCCGTGCATCTCCAGCAGCCCCTGCGGAAGGAGGGGCTGTGGCCAGGGGTGGGCTCTGGTGCTGACAACCTCTGTTTCTTCTTTCCCTCTTCTGGAGGCTGCGCTGAGGATGCGGTTGTCTGTTCCTCCCCTGGGGATGCTGCTGACTGCACCCGCCTCAGGCTTGCGTGGGCTGTCTCTGCCTGGTCTCGTGCACCTTGCGGCATGGAGGCAAAAAGGAACAGGCGGAGCGCTGGCTGGCGGTGGGCAGGAGTTGCCGTGGCTGACGCTGGAGAGGCCAGAGAAAGGCAAAGAGGACTAAACCGGTGGCCATCCGACCGGCAGCTGCCTCCTGCTGCAGGAAGAGAGAGCCAGCCTCTCTGGGTGAGGAAGGATTCCGCTTTGCAGTCTGCAGCAGCTCAGACCACCAACGTGCACTGCAGGGTCTGTATGTCTCTCTGAAAGCGCGGTACAGCCACGTAGTGCACGAGCGAGTGGGGCTATGTGTGTAAGAGGCTTCATCTCGTAAGAGCTGAGGCACCCATGTGTTCTCTTAGGTGGAGGACAGCTGAGCGCCTGGAGCTAGAGAAGAGAAAGGGGGGAAGGGAAGGAGAAAGAAGCGTCTGAACCGGCAGATTCTCCCGGCAGCACCGAGAGTGAGAGCTGCTGCAGTGAGTCCCAGGCCTGCGGGGCCCTGTCACCCCTCTTGCGTGTCCTGGGCCCTCCCCTGGCCTCTTCTCTTTCCCACGCTGCTGTGATTTTCTTTGTTTCCCTTTACCGCTCTTGTTCTGTCCTGCTCCCTCTTCATCTCTATTGTTCTACCACTCCCTTTTCTTTTTCTCCCTGTGCTTTTGTCATGCTCCCTCTTCTTCTTTTTTTTTTTTTTTTTTTTTTTTTTTTTTTTTTTTTTAATCCTCTGTCTCTTGTCCTGCAACCCACTGGTGTTTTTCTGCTCTCCGGCTGTCTGTCCTGCTACCTGTCCTAGGCTTTTCCCCCTCCTTGTCTGTTCTGCTCCCTCTCTCTTATTCTTGCCTGTCTTTCACTTTGTCCTGCTTCCTGTCCCTTTTTCCTCTCTCTGTATCCCCTTGTCTTGCTCCCTTGTCTTGGTTGGACAATCTCTGTCCTTCTCCTTGGCCTTCTTTTTTCCCCCTCCATATCATCCTCCATCCTTCTTCCTGTCTGTCTTTTTTCTCTTTCTGTCCTTCTGCCCCAGTGCTTCTTTCTCCAGCTCTCGCTCCTGCTCTCTTCTGTCTGTCCTTCCCTTTCTCCCTCCCTCTTTCTTTGACATTACTCCCACGCTCCTCATTGTCTCTCCACCCCTCTGTCCTGCTCCCTGTCTCTCATTTTCTACTTCCCTGTACCTGCTTTCGGTCTCTGTTTTTCCCCTGGCTCTGCCTCCTGTCATTCTTCCCGTTGCTCTGGCTTACTCTCTATCCCAGTGTTCTGCTCCCCACTCTTCCCTTTTTCTCGCATTTCCATCTTCTTGCTTCCCGTCCCTCACTTCTTTTCTGTTCCCCTCTCTCCTTCCCCCCGTCCCTCTGCCTCTGGCCTGCTGCTGGTCCCTGATTTGTCTTTCTCCCATTCTCTGTCTGGGATCTGTCTCTCCCTCTCTCGGTCCCTCTCTCCTTCGTGCAACCCGTATCTTCCTCTCTCTGTCCCTCTGCCCCTAATGCTTCTTTCTGTGTCCCTCACTCCTGCTCTCTGCCCCGTTCTACCTCTCACTGTCCATCTGTCCCCCTTCTTCTCTCGGGTTATTCTGATTTTATCCCCCTGCCCGTCTCACTCTTTCTAGTTATCTCCCCTTGTCCAGCCGTCTGTCCCTTTTTCCCTTTTTCTCTGCCCTACTTTTCCTTCCTCTCTCTCTGCCCAGCAGCCCATCTCTGTATTTCTTTCCCTCCTTCACCTCTTTGTCTTCATTTACATCTGGTTCACCCCCTTCTGCTGCCCCCAGTCCCTCTGTCATGTTCCTTGTCCTGCTTCTTGTCTTTCCGCAGCCCACGCTCTCTCCCCACCTTTCTTTCTCTCTTCCTCCTTCCTTTTCCCTCCTCATTTTTCTCTGTGTCCCGTTGTCCTGTCACTCATCTCTCCTTTTTCCTTCCGTTCCTCTGTCCTGCTCCCTATCCCTTCCTTCTCTGTCAATCCCTCTGTCCTGTTGCCTATCATGACTTTTGCTGTCTGCACCCCACTGCACTGCTTCCCATTCATCTCTTTAATCTCGGTTTTCCTGTCCTGCTCTGCAGCAGTGTGTTTTCATTCTCCAGCTCTCTGACCTGCTCCCTGTCCCCCTCTTTTCCACTCTTCCCTTCTTTCCCCCTCCCTACACCTCTGTCTGAAAGCTCGTGTCCCGCTGCCTGTCCCTCTCTGGCTACATCCCACTGGCCTGCTCCCCGTGCCTCTCTTTGCACTGCTGTCGCTGTCCTTGTCCCTCTTTTCTTTCTCCCTCCATCTCTCTGTCCCACTGGCCATCTCTGTCCAGGTCTCTTTCTGGTTTTTCTCCTCTCTCAGTTCCTCCGCTTCCTCTCCCTGTTTTATTTCTCTCCTCATCCCTCTGCCCTGCTTTGTGTTTCCGCCCCCTTGCTCCCGCAGTGTCCTGCTGTGGGTTATCCGTCCTCTCTTGTTTTTTTTTCCCTCTATTCCTCTGTCCTGCTTGCTAGATAGATTTTTTTTTTTTTTAATTCTCTGTGTTTTTGTTATTCTGCCCATTGCTATTTTTTAATTCTCCATCTTTCCTGCTCCTCATCCTCCCCTTTCTCTCTCTCTCTCTCTCATTCTTTTCTCTTCCCTGTACCTCTGCTTTTCTCTCTCCTTGCATCCTACTTCCTCCCTCCCTCCCTCTCTATCACGCTGTCCTGCTCACCATCCCTCTCTTTCAGGACACTAGAAGAGAGGAGAAAAGTGACAGTGCCGCTTTTTCTTTCTACCTTTCTGACGTGTGTGTCCCCCCCAGTCCTTGCCTTTTCCAAGTGGCGGTCTTTGTCTCTAGTTACTTCTGTCATTCTCTTCCTCTTGCTGCTCTTGCTCTTTTTCTCTCTCTCCGGCTATTCTGCTGCCCATTGCTACTTTTTCCCTTTCGATCCCTTTGTCCTGCTTTCTTGTCCTTGTCAGTCTTTCCCTTTGTTCTTCCTCCAGTCTGTCTCTGCTCTCACTGGCTCTCTCTCCCAGCATCCTGCTCCCTGTCCCACTCTATTTTGCAGGATCCTGATTTCTGGCTCTCTGTCCCTCACCTGGTTTTTATACCCCTCCGTCCTTTCCCCTGTCTTTCCTCATCCCTCTGGCCTGCTGCCCATTGCTGTTTTTTTTTTTTTTCTTTTTTTCCTCTCTATCTCTTTGCCTTGGTATGGTGATACCCATCTTCTCGCTGTCTCTAGTGTTCCGTTGTCCATCTCCACCCTGCTCCCTGTCCCTTCTCTCTTCTTCTCTCCTCTGCCATCCCCTTAACTTTTTGTCTGTATATGCCATGCTGCTGCCTGTCCCATTGTTTCTTGCTCCATCCCTCTGTCCAGCTGTTCTGCTCTCCACTCATCATTTCCTCTCTCTTTCCCTCCGTCCTACTCCTGCACCTAGCATGCGAGTGAGCGGGGCTGTGTGTTTAGGAAGCTTTGTCTAGTAAGAGCTGTAAGGCGCACAGGTATCCTCGTAGGTGGGGGACAGCCGAGTGTCTGGAGTTACGGAAGGGGAAGGAAGAATGAGGAAGAAGCATCCCAACTGTCTCGTTCTCCGGGCAGCACCGAGAGTGAGAGCTGCAGTGAGGTCCTGGGCCCTCAGGGCCTTATTCCTCCGCTTGTGCATCCCGGTTCCTCCCTGCCCCTCCCCTGGCCCCCTCGCTTTCCCACACAGCTGCTATTTTTTTTTTCCTTTCTGACCTGCACCTCCTTTCTCCACTTCACTCCGAGTGGCCCCTGCCCCCATCTTTTAGGTCCTCCCTCTCTCTGCACTGTAGCCTGTGGCTATTTTTCCCTTCTCTCTATTTCTCTGTATGGCTCCTGGCCACTATTTTTGCATTCCTCCCTCTCTGTCCTGTAGCCCGTCAGTATTTTTACTGTGTCTGGAATTCTCTGTCCCATTTGCTATCCCTGGTGTTCAGTCTTCCTCTCAGCTCTGGAGCACATCACAAGTCTTATTTCTTTCTCCCACCTCTCTTTACCCTGCTTCCCACCTGTCATTTCAAGATCTTTCCTCTCTGTCCTGTCACCCATCGCCTTTTGCCAGTTTTGGTTTTTTTTTTTTTTTTTTTTCCTTCTTTCCCCATCTCACTCTGTCTTGTTCCCTGCCCCCATTTTTCTAAGTCTTCCCTCTTCCCCCACTAGCCTGTCACTCTAATTTTCTTTCCCTGTTGTGGTTTGAGCCCAGAGGGCGACGGACTGCCATGCAGCTGCTCGCTCGCCCCTTCCCCCTCAGGAATGGAAAGGAGAAAATAAAGCAAAAGGCTTGTGGATCGAGGTAAGGATGGGGAGGGATGACTCATTGGCTATGGTCATGGGAAAAAGCCAGACTTTTTAGGGGAAGGAAAGGAACATCGATTTAATTCAAATGACAGCAACACATAGCAAACGGAGCAGGACGATGAGAAGTATAACCACATCTTAAAAACACCTTCCCCGCCTCCCTCCCTTCCTTCCAGGATCAGCTTTTCTCCTGATTTCTCCACCTCCTGCCTCGCAGCGGGGCGGGGAATGACTGTTGCGGTCAGTTGGCCACACGTTGTTTCTACTGCTCCTTCCTCCTCAGGGGGAGGACTCCTTGTGCTGTTCCCCTGCTCCAGCGTGGCGTCCCTCTCCCAGGAGACGGTCCTCCCTGAACTTTCTCCCACACGAGTCCTTCCTGCGGGCTGCGGCTCTTCCTGAACTGCTCCAGCGTGGGTCCCTCCTGCGCGTCACAGTCCTCTCGGCGACAAAGTACAACGGTGGCGGGGGCTTCCCTCAGAGTCCAAGCATTCTTCTTCGAGAGCAGCCGCCCACTCCGGCCGGCAGGGTTCCTCCGTGGGCTGCAGGTGGGCATCTGCTCCGCCAGCAACTTCCACGGGCTGCAGGGGGACAGCCTGCCATCTCACCACGGGCAGCAGGGGAGGCTCTGCTCCAGCGCACCTGTCCCCACCCTCCTCCTCCCCCCTCTTCTTCTACTGACCTTGTTTTTGCACAGCTGTCTCCCTCACAACTCCCAACTCCCACTCATCCTCCCAGGTTCCCCTTCTTAAATGTTAGCTCGGAGGCAGGGCCACCGTGGCTACTCGGCATGGACTTGACTGGAGGTGGGTCCCGCTTGGAGCCGGCAGAGCTTGGTGGAGGTCCTCACGGGGGCCAGTGCGGTAGCCCCTTTCCCCGCTGCCAAAACCCCCAGCCGCACACACAAGCAAACCCAACACACTCATCTTGGTTTGTCTGGCTCCCAGTCTCTCCATTCTTCCCTCTCTGTTGTGTCACCTGTTGCTTCCTCCCTCCCTCCCTCCCTCCCTCCCTCCCTCCCTCCCTCCCTCCCTCCCTCCCTCCCTCCCTCCCTCCCTCCCTCTCTCCCTCTTCATCTATCTTGCTGTCGCTGTTTTTAAACTCTCCTCCTCTGCATGGTAGCTGGATGCAGCTTTCTTCTTTGTCTGTCTCTCTGTCCAACTCCCTGCCTCCAATTCCTAATTCTACCCTCTCTCTCTCTCTCTCTGAAAGCCTGTTGTCGGGACTTTTTCTTCTTCTCAGTCTCTCTGCCCCTGTTTTTTAATTCCTCCCAGTCCTGATGTTTTAAAGCCTCCCTCTCTGCCTTCTAGCTGTTGCTGTACTTCCTGTAAGCGTTGTTCTGTGTCTGGCTCCTTGTCCCTCTCTTTTCATTCTACTTCCTCAGGGCCCGTCAGTATACCTGTCTTTTACTGTCTTTCTCTGACCAGCTCTGGATCCCTGCTTCTTCCTTCTTCCCTCTACCTGCCTGGTAGCCCCTGGCTATTTTTATTTTCTCCATCTCTCGCTGCCCAGCGCTGGATCCCTGCTTTTTCATTCCTCATCCTCGGTCCCGTAGCCCTGTGTTTTTTCGTCTTTCTCTGGCTCTCTTTGTCTGGCTCCCTGTCCCTGTTGTTTGGTTTCTTCCTTCTTGGTCCTGTAGCACATTGTGATTCTGTTTGTCTCTGCCTCTCCTTTCCCAGCTCCCCATCCCTCCCTTTCCATTGCTCCCTCTCTGTCCTGTTGCCCCTTGGACCGTGCCCCCTCCCCCGCCCCCTCTCCATCTACCTCTTTCTTGCTTCCCGTCCCTGTTTTTCAAGTCCTCCCTCTGACGCGTAGCCTGTCACTCCTTTCTCCATCTCTCTGTGTCCCTCCCAGTGCCCCCGTTCTTTAATCCTTCCTCTCTGACCTGTACCCTGCCGCTATTTTTGCCTTTCTTTGTCCCTCTCTGTCCAGCTCCCCGTCCCTATTTATTAGCTCTTCCCTCTTCTTGCACTCACTGCTGTTCCCTGCGATCTCCATCTCTTTTCATCTGTCTCCCTGTCCCCAGCTGTTATTTCCTCCCTCTGCCCACTGTAGTCTGGAATTTTTCTTTCCTGTCGCTCTCTCTGGCTGGTTCCCTCTCTCTGTGTTTTAATTCAGCAATCTCTGTCCCATAGACCCACGCCATTTGTCTGTGCTTCTCCCCCCCCTCTCTGTCCAGCTCCCTGATGCTAGTTTTTTCCTCCCTCTCTGTCTTGTAGCTCATCGCCGTCTTTCTGTTCCTTTCTCCGTGTCTCTCTGTCTGGCTCCCAGTCCCTGTTCTTGACTAGCTCTCTCTTCGCGGTAGCCCACAGCTACTTTTCTTTGTGTCGTCCATTGCATTCTGTCTGCTCCCCCGGCCCTGTTGATGAGTGCCAGCCTCTGTGCTCTGCCGCTTTTCCCCGTTCTATTTCTGCCTCGCTCCCTGTCCAGCTCCCTGTCCCTGGTTTTTCAGTTCCTCCCTCTCTGCCCTGTCGCCCTTGCGACCTTTTGCCTTTCACTGTCTCTCTGTGGCCAGGTCTCTGGCCTTGTCACTTTTTTCATTTCTTGACCTCGGTGTCCCTGGCTCCGCGGCAACCCTATTTTAGAATTCCGCCCGCCTCTTCTTTGTGTACACATTGATATTCTTTCTCCTACCCAGCTTTTCCTTTTACAGTTCCCTATTCCCGTTCCTTAATTCTTCTGTCTGCCCTGCAGCTAGCACATATGATCATCGCTGTACATCACTGTTTCCTCCCAACCACCATGATACACTAAGCAATCCGTGTCTATCTGCTTCCTTTCACTGGGAACACACAAACATTCAGCAGAGCCAGAAGAGCGCTTTTAGGCCCACAGCGAAAACTTCTCACAGAAAGAAATAGCACGTATGATTTTTGTGGGTCTAAAAGATCTCTTCTGGCTCTGATGAATGTTCATGTGTTCCCAGTGAAAGGAAGCTGATAGCCAGGTGTGATAAATAATAGAAGAATTTTGCTTTCGCTAAAAGTAATTAAACAATTACTTTTATTGAGTTAGGCTAAAGCTATTATTAGTACAATGATCCAAATTTTAAGAAAAGTAAAATAATTTACTACTAGGAAGACAGAAGGGGGGGAATTGATCAGAGGAAACAACAACCCAATAGCTCCCCCCCTCCCCCCCCCCCCCCCCTTTCTTGGGATGCTCACCAGATGGTCCATATCAAAGGGCAGTCACTCCTTTGCAATGGAATGAGAAAGAACAGGATGGGCCAACCCTGGTATCTCTTGTCCTTGAGACAAGAGAGGAACTGAAACCACTGAGCCATAAAGAGAAAGGAGCTGCAAATTGTCCCAGACTTGAAGGACAAGGTGTATGTGACCACAGGACTGAGTTTGTGCAGAAGTAAGGGTCAGCTAGTGAACACAGTGAAGAAGACTACAAGCCTTCATCAGAAGACCCCTGCCCACCACAACCAGGGAGCACTGCGCAAGCGCGACGGGAGGAATTTGGGGTGGGGGGATATGTTAATGATTTCTCGGAACTAATTGTAATATTCCCTCCCTATCCTTAGAGTAGTGATGCATATGTATCAGAGTAGATGAATATGTAACCATTTATACAATAAAAGGGAGCCCCTTTGGCTCCAGGGCGCGCCATTGCGACCAGCGCTGTATTCTTTGCTCCACTGACTTTGTCCCCGATAAAACTTTTTTTTTATATATAAGTGGGCTTGTTTCTCACACCAGGGATTGCTTAGTGCAGCGCAATACTTTGGAGGAAACAGTGCTGTACAGCGACAATCATACGTGTAGGTGCTTTCTGAGAGAAGTTTTTGCTGTGGGCCTAAAAGCGCTGTTCTGGATCAGATGAACATTTGTGTGTTCGCAGTGAAAGGAAGCCGCTAGACAGGGATTGCTATGTGCAGCATGGTAGTTTGGAGGAAAGAGTGCTATACAGCGAAGATTGTACGTGCTAGTGCTTTCTGTGAGAAGATTTTGCTGTGGGCCTAAAAGCGCTCTTCTGGCTCTTATGAATGTTTCTGTGTTCCCACTGAAAGGAAGGAGCTACACAGGGATTGCTATGTGCAGCATAGTAGTTTGGAGGAAACACTGCTGTACAGCGACGATATTACATGCTAGTGCTTTCTGTGAGAAATTTTCGCTGTGGGCCTAAAAGCGCTCTTCTGTCTCTGATGAAAGTTAGTGTGTTCTAAGTGAAAGGATGCAGATAAACAGTGATTGCTTAGTGCAGCGTGGTAGTTTGGAGGAAAGAGTGCTGTAGAGCGACGATCGAACGTGCTAGTGCTTTCTGCAAGAAATTTTTGTTGTTGGCCTTCAAAGTGCTGTTCTGGCTCTGCTGAATAGTTGTGTGTTCCCAGTGAAAGGAAACAGATAGACAATGATTGCCTAATGTAGTGTGGTAGTTTGGAGGAAACAGTGCTGTACAGCGACGATAGAACATGCAAGTGCTTTCTGAGGGAAGTTTTAGCTGTGGACCTAAAAGTGCTGTTCTGATTCTGCTGAATGTTTGTGTGTTCCCAGTGAAAGGAAGCAGCTAGACAGGGATTGCTTAGTGCAGCATGGTAGTTTGGAGGAAACAGTGCTGTACAGCGACGATCGTACCTGCTAGTGGTTTCTGTGAGAAGTTTTCGCTGTGGGTCTAAAAGCGCTCTTCTGGCTCTGATGAATGTTTGTTTGTTCCCTGTTAAAGGAAGCAGGTAGACAGTGATTGATTAGTGTAGCGTGGTAGTTTGGAGGAAAGACTGCTGTACATCGACAATCGTACGTGCAGGTGCTTTCTGTGAAAAATTTTCGCTGTGGGCCTAAAAGTGCTCTTCTGGCTCAGATGAATTTTTGATTATTTGCTTATATTATATTTGCTTATTGGTCATAAGCAACTTATCACACACCCAAAGGGAAACTGTGATAGGCAAGCATCTTGCTGCTTGCTGCATATTTGTGCTTAGCTTAGCCTCATACATAGCTGAGAAAATTCCTCATTTATCTTTACTCAACTGATACAGTTCCTCACAACACAGCCCTTCAAGGTCATTCTCATAACACAGCTGTTGTTAGCAGTCTGATCTCAGGCCTGGATTGTCCAAACCTTGCAACAAAATATCGTGGCCATTCTCCGTCAGAAATTCTACTACATATCCCCCCTTTTCTTTTTGGACAATCCAGACTTGATTCATGACCTTTGTCAGCCCTTTTCGTATTCATGAAATACAAAGACAGACAGCTAAAAATATAAGCAGATAGTAAATAAGCAAGCGAAGGCCTTCTTTTAATAAGCTAGGTAGCCATCCACTGATTACAAGACATTGCTGTGGTCGCTGATTTAAATCAAGCGTTAGAAACACATCATATCCTGTTGACCCAAAACCTGTGTCTCCTCGAATGTCAGAAGGACCATTCAGAAGTGATTGATGCAAGGGATGTTTTGACTCTAAAGCAACAATTTGAGCAATTTTACTACCTTTTGGAACGGTTACCGGTAGTTGTAATGAATATGCCATAATTTGGATTTGACCTGTTTAATCCACATCAATGACACCAGGGAGCTCAACAATGCCCTGCTTTCCCATGGACGATCGACCAATTAATAACCCACCCACTGGGGAATCTCTAGAAAACAAAGGTCCGTATGCTGTGGTTGGTATAAGTGTCACAGAAGGACTGGTTAATGTGGTCTCTACTGCTGCTGCCACATCCGCTCTGAGGCTTCCTGGGGTCTCTGGTGTGTGGTCGAGTAGGAAACCTGGGGGGTTGAGACCTGGACTTGTGTCGTCGTGTCAGGTCCCTTTGCGCTGCGCCTGCCGTTTCCCGACTTTCTTCAGGCCATAGTTGCATGAGTATCTGTATTGCAGGTATGGCACCAAACAGGCTTGGTGCATCTACGTTTCCAATGACCTGTCTCCCCACAACGACAGCATGCACCCGTGGTCTGACTACTTTTAGCCAGCTGCCTCTTTGGCCATCCTCCACTACTTCTCAAGGCAGCAGCCATTGCCGTAAATGGTTGATGAAAAGTTTCCTTCATGGCTGCTGAGAAAGCTGCAGCTTGGTTCAATTGCTCAGCCCGAGATGTTAACAGCAACATGTCATCTACGCCCTGATCCTTGCAGAAATGTGGCTATTGGGCTCTTGGTGGTTACATTACTATTGTCAAAAGCTAGTGCGTGGAACATCTGTGTCTGCATGACCTCAGTGAGTTCCGGAGCATCTTTCGACGCCGCATGGAGTCGGTCGACGAATCGGCTAAATGGTTCAGTGGCCCCCTGTCGCACCGTTACATACGATGGTGCTTTCTTCTTATCTGGTACCACTAACAGTGCATGATGAGCCAATGATGGTGACTGCTGGTGGACTGGAGTTGGCAGAGCTAATTGGGCAGCTGTTGTCAAATATTGTCCGTCCCCAATTAGCATCTGAGCTGTCACTCCATATGGTGCATCTCCCTGTTGTTGGGGAACACTGGTTTCTGCTACTGTTTGTCTCTTCCAGTCTCTTTCCCACAACAAGAATTGTGATGGTGGTAGAAGCAGTGATGCTATCTGCTTACTGTCATTTGGACATAAAACATCAGCTGTAAAAATGAACTGTATAATGTTTCTCGCTGCCTCAGATCGTAGCCCATAAGTGGTCACAGTTTGTTTGGCCTGGTTCAAGATCTTCCAATCATGAGGTTCCCAGTTAGGTCCCCCATTCGTTGTCACTACTGGGCAGGCCAACGCTTCAGCAGCATGCCAGTCACCTTCTAACAAGGCATCATGAATCACCCCACTCCATTGGGACAGAGCTAAAATTGGAGCTGGTTCTGGTAAGGGTGACGGGAGTGGGTGTGGCGGGGCTGCTGGCAGTGCTTCCTTTTCTTGTAATTGTAAATGCAGAGTTCTGTTCTGTAGCTTAACTTCTGTAATTTTCTTTCAAGTTCTTGGACTTTGTCCCTTTCCTTTTCCGATGTGTGACCCTCTTGCTTTAATTCGGACATAGCCGCCGTATTACTCTCTGAGTCAGATGCTGACGCGCTGTCAGGGGCGGAACCATCCGAAGGGGGGGGAGGTGGGCGGAGTTTGGGGCAGCACACCACTCCCCCTTGGTGGGAGGGGTCAGGTAGGCCCCTCTCCCCCCTCTCCTTGGCTCGGAGAGGCGCTACTTCCAGGTTCTTGCCAGATGCTGTACTGCATTCCGCGGGCACTCCCCATTTTACTCATGCGCCACCTGATTTCTGTGCCGCTTCTTGCGCGGTGGAGCAAACAGGAACACTTGGTGACATGCCCTTAATAGAGTGGAGCTGTTGATTAAACCTGAAGAAGGTGGCTAATAGTGACGGATGATTGGTTTCGGCAGGGACCGGTGGAGGTGGTATAGCACCGATAGCCTCAACAGCAGCAGCGGCGACTTTCTTTTCTGCTGGCATCTCCCCCAGAGCTTTTACAATCGTTCGCCAGACCACCCCTTGCTGTCGTGCTTCACTGCCTTTATTGCCTCCAGTGATAGTTTCATCCCACAATAAATCACCTACTTCGCGCCACTCCTGTTGGCTAAATATTAGTGAGGGGTCACTCATTCTGTCCCGTTTTCTAGCCCACTTAACCAGATCATGGACATCTCCTTCCTTTAGCCTCTTGACTCTCTTAGAGAGCATGATAAAGATCAGTATTATTTCCGCATCCGTTTCCATCGTGGTCTTACCTCCTGGAAAGGGTCAGTCAGCCAGCTGACTCGGTTGCTCGCGTCTCCTTTTTCGTGGCAACTCACTTGCCCGCCACTCTCTGGCTCCCAAATCGAAAGTTCATTAGATGCTGCGGAGTCTTTGATCCGTATTTAAACATCCAACTTCAGAGGCTACATAGCGTCCTAATCAATCTGAGGGTCCCTGTTGAGGGTGCCAGACAAAGAGGGTCCCAATATGGAGAGTGCCCCAAGTAACGACAATCACACCGATGCGGCTATATATCGTCCCACTTTATTGCCCGAATCGCTTGGTTATATCCTTTGCACAGCAAGCACCCGCTGTTCACACGCCCCATACCCCTTGATTATTGGTCATAAGCAACTTATCACACGCCCAAAGGGAAACTGTGATAGGCAAGCATCTTGCTGTTTGCTGCATATTTGTGCTTAGCTTAGCCAGATACATAGCTGGAAAAATTCCTTATTTATCTTTACTCAACTGATACAGTTCCTCACAACACAGCCCTTCAAGGTTATTCTCATAACACAGCTGTTGTTAGCAGTCTGATCTTAGACCTGGATTGTCCAAACCTTGCAACAAAATATCGTGGCCATTCTCCATGAGAAATTCTACTACACTTTCTGTGAGAAGTTTATGCTGTGGGCCTAAAAGCGCTGTTCTTGCTCTGCTGTATGTTTGTGTGTTCCCAGTAAAAGGAAGCAGATAGACAGTGTTGGAGAATGGCTCAGAGACAAGGGTCCTGAGCCCACCGAGCAATTGTATGATCAGAGCCTGCTCTAGCTGCTGATGCTGAGCCTCACTAGGGTTTGCCTGCAGCTGCTCGCAGCTGCTGATACAGGAGGAAAGTCAAGGACGCTTCAGCCCTGTGTACCGTGGTGTGTCGAAAACAGGTTAAGGGGAATTAGGAATAGTGGTCTGAGAAACCTAGTGTTATGATAACGGTGGTCTGAGAAACATTGTGTTACGGTACTGTCGTGTATCGAAAACAAGTCAACAGGAATCAGAAATAGTAACATGAGAAACTTAGTGTTATGAGAAGCTTGTGCTGTAAGCTAACTGCAAGTAGGTGGACCGTGCGAATACGACCTTTAGAGCTTAAGCCAATCAGCTAGTGACTAGTAGGCATAATAATTATCATTGTCTGTATAAATATATGTACTCTGGACCAATAAAGTGACACATTGATTGATGCTCTATCTTGATACTGAACCCGTCTCGGCATGTCGTTCATCCGCGGCTCCGCAAGACAGAGATTGATTTGTGTAGAATAGTAGTTTGGAGGAAACAGTGCTGTACAGCGACGATCGTACGTGCAGGTGCTTTCTGTGAGAAGTTTTTGCTGTGGCCCTAAAAGCGCTCTTTTGGCTCTGATGAATGTTTGTGTGTTCCCAGTGAAAGGAAGGAGATAGACAGGGATTGCTTAGTGTAGCTTGGTAGTTTAGAGGAAAAAGTGTGGTACAGAGAAGTTCAAACATGCTAGTGATTTTTGTGAGAAGTTTTCGCTGTGGGCCTCAAAGCACTGTTCTGGCTCTGAGGAATGTTTGTGTGTTCACAGTTAAAGGAACCAGATAGACAGGGATTGCTTATTGTAGCGTGGTATTTTGGTGGAAACACTGCTGTACAGCGACGATCAACCGTGCTAGTGCTTTGTGTGAGGAATTTTCGCTGTGGGCCTAAAAGCTCTCTTCTGATTCTGCTGAATGTTTGTGTGTTCCCAGTGAAAGGAAGCAGCTAGACAGGGATTGCTTAGTGCAGCGTGAAAGTTTGGCAGAAAAACTACTCTACAATGCTAGTAGTACGTGCTAGTGCGTTCTGTGAGAAGTTTTCACTGTGGGCCTTAAAAGCGCTGTTCTGGCTCTGCTGAATGTTTCTGTGTTTCCAGTGAAAGGAAGTAGATAGCAGGGATTGCTTAGTGCCGCGTGATAGTTTAGAGGAAACAGTGCTGTACAGCGACGATCGTATATTCTAGGTTTTTCTGTGAGAAGTTTTCGTTGTGCGAGTAACAGCACTATTCTGGCTCTGCTGAATGTTTGTGTATTTCCATTGACAGGAAGAAGCTAGACAGGGATTGCTTAGTGCAGCATGGTAGTTTGGAGGAAACAGTGCTGTACAGCGACGATCGTACCTGCTAGTGCTTTCTGTGAGAAGTTTTCGCTTTGGGGCTAAAACCGCTGTTCTGGCTCTGCTGAACGTTTGTGTGTTCCCACTGAAAGGAAGTAGCTAGACAGTGATTGCTTAGTGCAGCATGGTAGTTTGGAGGAAAGAGTGCTATACAGCGACGATCGTATGTGCAGGTGCTTTCTGTGGGAAGTTTTTGCTGTGGGGTTAAAAGCGCTGTTCTGGCTCTGCTGAACTTTGAAAATAAAAAGAAAAAAAAAGAAAATATTTTCTTTAGAAAAAAAAAATAAAATACTTTGCTGAAAATGATCATTGTCAGACACTTTGCTGAAAACACTTTGCTGAAAATACTTTGCTGAAAATGATCGCTGTCAAACATTTTCCTGAAAACACTTACCGTCAGACTTTTTGCTGAAAACACTCTACGTTAGACAATTTGCTGAAAACACTTTGGTGAAAACATTCTCCATATGACAATATCCTAAAAACACATTGCTGAAAACACTTTTTTGAAAACACTTTGCTGAAAACACTCGCCGTCAGACACTTTGCTGAAAACACTTTTCTGAAAACATTCACGGTCAGACACTTAGCTGAAAACACTCACTGTCAGACATTTTGCTGAAAATAGTTTGGTGAAAACACTCGCCGCCAGACAATTTGCTGGAAACACTTTGCTGAAAACAGTCACTGTCAGATGATTTGCTAAAAAAACTTTGCTGAAAACACTTGCCTTATAGACACTTTTCAGAAATCACTGAGCTGAAATCAATTGCCATATGATAATTTCCTAAAAACACTTCTCAGAAAACACTTTAATGAAATAGTCGCCGTCAGACACTTTCCTGAAAACACTTTACTGAAAACACTCGCTGTCAATTTCCTTAAAACACATTGCTGAAAACACTCGCTGAAAGACACTTCTCAGAAATCACTGTGCTGTAAAATCTCATCGTATGACAATTTCTTAAAAAAACTTTGCTGAAAACACTTTGCTGAAAACACTCGCCATCAGACATGTTGCTGAAAACATTCTGCTGAAAACAGTCGCCGTCAGACATTGGCTGAAAACACTTGCCATCAGAAACTTTACTGAAAACCCTCATCGTTAGACAATTTGATGAAAACACATTGCTGAAAACTCTCGCCTTTTGACACTTTGCTGAAAACACGTTAATGAAAACACTTGACGTCAGAAACTTTGCTAAAAACACTTTGCTAAAAACAGTCATCTTTATACACTTTGCTGAAAATAGTTTCCTGAAAACACTCTCCGTCAGACATTTTGCTGAAAACACTTTGCTGAAATCACTCACCATTACACTCTTTGCTGAAATCACTTTTCTGAAAACACTCGCCATTAGACACTTTGCTGAAAACATTCACCGTAAGACATTTTGTTGAAAACACTTTAATGAATACTCTCTCCATCAGACTCCTTCCTGAAAACACTCAGCTGTAAACACTTGCCATCAGAAACTTTGCTGAAAACACTTGTCTGAAAAAACTCACCGTCAGACACTTTCCTGAAAACACTTGGCTGAAAACACTCACCGTCAGACAAATGCTGAAAACACTTTGCTGAAAACACTCCTGGTTAAACACTTTGCTGAATACAGTTTGTTGAAAATAGTCGCTGTACACACACTTTTCTGAATATACTTTGCTGAAAACATTTGCCGTCAGACACTTTGATGAAAACACTTGTCTGAAAACACGTTGCTGAAAACACTAGCCCTCAGACACTTTGCTGAAAACACTCTGCTGAAAACAGCAGCCATCAGACACTTTGCTGAAAACACTTGGTAGAAAAAACTTGCCATCAGAAACTTTTCTGAAAACACTTGGATGAAAACGCTCGTCATTAGACACTTTGCTGAAAAAAGTTTGCTGAAAACACTTGCCGTCAGACACTTTTTGAAAACACTTTGCTGAAAACATTCATCGTCTGAAACATTGCTGAAAACACTTTAATGAAAACACTTGCCACATGACAATTTCCTAAAAACACTTTGCTGAAAACACTCTGTTGAAAACAGTCACCGCCAGACACTTAGCTGAATACACTGCTGTAAACACTCGCCGCCTGACAATTTCCTAAAAACACTTTGCTGAAAACATTCACCGTCAAACACTTTGCTGAAAACACTTTAATGAATACTCTCTCCATCAGACTCCATCCTGAAAACGCTCAGGTGTAAACACTTTCCATAAGAAAATTTGCTTAAAACACTTGGGTGAAAACACTCATCGTTAAACACTTTGCTGAAAACAGTTTGCTGAAAAGACTCGCTGTTGGACACTTTTCTGAAAACACTTTGCTGAAAACACTCGCCTTCAGACACATTGCTGAAAACACTTTGCGTAAAAAAATCGCCATCAGTCAGTTTGCTGAAAAAACTTTACTGAAAACACTTTGCTGAATGCACTGGCCATCAGACACTTTGCTGAAAAGACTCTGCTGAAGACAGTCGCTGTCAGACACTTTGAAAACACTTTAATGAAAACAATCGCCGTCAGACTCCTCGCTGAAAAAACTTTCCTGGAAACACTCGCTGTTAGACGCTTTGCTGAAAACACTCGCCGTCTGACACTTTGGAGAAAACACATTTCTGAAAACACAAGCAGTTAACCACACTGGTGAATACACTTTGCTGAAAACACTCGCCTTTAGACACTTTGCTGAAAACACTTTCCTGAAAACATTCTCTGTCAGACAATTTGCTGAAAACACTTTGCTGAAAACACTCATCGTCAGACACTTTTCTGAAAACACTTTGCTGAAAACTCTCACAGTTAGACACTTTGCTGAAAATACTTTACTGGAAACACTTTGCTGTATACATTGGCCGTTAGACATTTTGCTGAAAACACTCTGCTGAAAACAGTTGCTGTCAGACATTTTGTTGAAAACACTTGGCTTGTTGGAGAATGGCTCAGAGACAAGGGTCATGAGCCCACCGAGCAATTGTACGATCAGAGCCTGTTCTAAGGGCTGATGGTGCCTCGCTGATGCTGGGCCTCACTAGGGTTTGCCTGCAGCTTCTCGCAGCTGCTGATACATGAGGAATGTCAAGGACGCTTCGGCCTTGTGTACCGTGGTGTGTCGAAAACAGGTTAAGAGGAATTAGAAATAGTGGCATGAGAAACTTAGTGTTATGAGAAGCTTGTGCTGTAAGCTAACTGCAAGTAGGTGGACCGTGCGAATACGACCTTTAAAGCTTAAGCCAATCAGCTAGTGACTAGTAGGCATAATAATTAGCGTTGTCTGTATAAATATATGTACCCTGGACCAATAAACACACGATATATGATGCTCTATCACCCACATTGAATCCGTCTCGTCATGTTGTTCCTCCATTGCCCGAATTGGCTGAAAACACTTCCATCAGAAATTTTGCTGAAAACACTTAGCTGAAAACACTCATCGATAGACAATTTCATGAAAACACGTTGCTGAAAACACTTTTCTGAAAACACTCGCTGTCACTCTTTGCTGAAAACACTTTGCTGAAAAGAAAAGCCATCATACACTTTGCTGAAAACACTTTCCTGAAAACAAATGCAGTCAGACACTTTGCTGAAAACAGTTTGCTGAAAACACTCACCTTCAGACACATTGCTGAAAACACTTTACTGAAAACACTTTGCTGTATACACTGGCCGTCAGACACTTCACTGAAAACATTCAGCTGAAAACAATCGCCGTCATACTCCTTGCTGAAAACACTTTCCTGAAAACAGTCGCCGTTAGACGCTTTGCTGGAAACACTTTGTTGAAAACACTCGCCGTCAGACACTTTGGAGAAAACATTTTGCTGAAAACACTCATCATTAGACAGTTTTCTGAAATCACTTGTTCTGAAAACACTTGCCGTCAGACACTGATGAAAACACTCTGATGAAAACAGTCGCCGTCAGAAATTTTGCTGAAATCACTTAGCTGAAAACACTCGTCGTTAGACAAATTGTTGAAAACACGTTGATGAAAACTCTCTCCATTTCACACTTTGCTGAAAACACTTTAATGAAAACAATCACCGTCAGACTCCATGCTGAAAACACTTTCCTGAAAACACTTGCCGTCAGACACTTTGGAGATAACACTTTGCTGAAAACACTTTGCTGAATATACTTTGCTAAAAACACTCTCCATCACACACTTTGCTGAAAACACTTTGCTGAAAACACTCGCAGTCAGACACTTTGCTGAAAACACTCGCAGTCAGACACATTGCTGAAAACAGTTTGCTGAAAACACTCACGGTTAGTCACTTTGCTGAATACACTTTGCTGAAAACAATCGCCGTCAGACACTTTGGTGAAAACATGTTGCTGAAAATACATTGCTGAAAACACTTTGCTGAAAACACTCGCAGTGAGACACTTTGCAGAAAACACTTTAATGAAAACACTTGCCGTCAGACCCATTGCTGAAAAAACTTTGATGAATACACTTGCCATCAGATACTTTGCTGAAAACACTTTACCGAAAACAATTTGCTGAAAAAAACTGGCCGTCAGACACTTTGCTTCAAACAAATTGCTGAAAACACTCACCTTGTGACACTTTACTGAAAACAATCGCCGTCAGACACGTTGCTGAAAACATTTTGATGAAAACACTCAACGTCAGACACTTTCCTGAAAACTCTTGGCTGAAAACACTCACCATCACACACTTTGCTGAAAACACTCGCTGTTAATCACTTTGCTGAATACACTTTCCTGAAAACAATCACCTTCCAACACTTTTCTGAAAACACTTTGCTGAAAATACAAGCAGTCAGACACTTTGCTGAAAACAATCGCTGTCAGAAACTTTGCTGAAAACACTCGCCATCAGACACTTTGCTAAAAACAGTTTCCTGAAAACACTCGCCGTCAGACACTTTGCTGAAAACAATTTGCTGAAAACAATCACTGTCAGAAAGTTTGCTGAAAACACTCGCTGTCAGACACTTTGCTAAAAACACTTCGCTGAATGCACTGGCCGGCAGACACTTTGCTAAAAATACTTTACTGAAAAAACAATTTGCTGAAAACACTTTACCGCTCGCAAGAGACTGAGGCGTGCTTCTACCTTCACCCATGTGACACCTGAAAAATAACTGCTGCTTCAGCCCCCTAGTCACGGCTCTCCTTGCCCACATCCCCTCCAGTGCTGATACCTTGTTTTGCTCAACGCTTTGAGCCTTCCAGGTCAAATGCGCCTATCGCCTAGTCATATAGCCACACCAGTTGCATCTTGCCCTGATGCTGCACGCCAACCCACCTTCTTAAACCGCTCCGTTCACCTCCTCTGTTGCCATTAGGTGAGCGAGTCATCCCTCTTCATCTGCAAAAGCGATATTGAATGAGTCGCCTGGATGTGGAGCAATAGCTTAACAGTTCCAGAGATCCCATTTTCATTTAGGTATACCATCCCAATTGTCTCTACAGCCTGCTGTTAAAAAAACTCTGCTCATCCCCTGCGTGTCTGCATAGCGCTACAGAAAGAACTCTCCTTGCCTGTTGGCTACATAACTAGTTGCTCTGAAATGGACGGTACGCCCTTTCCCTACAAACTCTAGGCTTATTCACATAGAACCTTACTGTACTTCTTTGGATGACTGTCACCTCTATGCACCCAGGCAAAGCAGCTCCGACAGACAAACACGCACAGATCGACACAGCACACAAACAAGACAAGAGACATAAAATAAGCTCTTTAAGAGGAACAACTCAGATCAGAGATGCTCTTGGACAAGAAGACCTATGGGGCTGTGAGGAAGAATGGACGGCAGGCCGAGAAGAGTCAAGTGTTGTGGCTTGAGAGAAAACCTTATAGCCTCCACAGGGATAAGACATGCACAAGTAACCTCGCTTCAAGACCTAAGAACGTCAAGATGCCGGGAAGAACTCCTAGAAAAGATATTTGTGAAAATGGATTGCTCTAGATCAGAGATGCTAACGCAGCCCGGAACGACATTGCAAACGCAGCCTGACAGGAATCTTCCAAGACCTAGCCACGCTTTAGTCTAGTAAAGCAAAAACAAGAACTGCCCAGTTGGCACCGTGCCAATGAGGATGGGTGTTCCGGGCCCAAAGGAAGATGTCCGAGGCAACTACTGTGCTCCTTGAGCTCAAAGAGCCACAAGGACGTCGAAACCCAAGAAAGGTCTAAAGACACACAAGACAGACAACACACACTACACAACAGACACGGGCTGGAACTGTGTTGCCTGGCACGTGCTAACAAGGAACCCCTTCCACGCCCGCTTCAGCTGCCCAAAGAGCACTGCTCCTGGACAGCCCTCTCCCATAAATTAACTTTAAAACTTCTCCCTGCAATTCCCAACCTTGGGCTGCCCCCCAGAGCCTTCTCCCAAGCACCGGTCCCTCAACTTATCTTTTATGGTGCTGAGGGTCTGAATTCATCCTTGACAAAACAACGCCCTGGGTAACCAGGTTATTCCCACAGCTGCTAGGTTCCTTTTTGCCATCTGCACAAAAACAGAGTGAGCCATAAGGACCTTATCGGTTGATGTGCACCTCATCTGCAACACCCTCCTCCCCCAGAAAAGCAACGTAGCTTTCCTCTCACCCCATCTCAAAACCATAAAAAAATCCTCTTCTCCTCAACTGCCAGTGAAGGATCCGTGCTCCTTCCTAGAATTAAAATTAAACAATACACTTTATTAAACTATCTTGCCCTCCCAAATAAAATTACTAATGTAAAGTTAAAAAATAAATTATAAATAAATAAATAAATAAATAAATAAGGCAAGCTACATATAAATGTTCTATCTACTAGATAAGTTGCTGAACCTTGACCGGTCCTGAAAATCTTACCTCAAATGGCTCTTTTCCTCTAGAGATCAAAACACATCTGTCTCAAAAGCTGCTATTGTCTGAAGGACTGGGAGAGCACTGACACCTGAGAAACCCAGAAGTGGAACAAGCTCCCTGTTGAGTGGCTGGGGCTCATATACCCCAGTCCCCGCCCACAATCCCCTGGGAAAGTCGGAGTCCTGTGACAGGGACAGTACAGCCAGCAGCCTGCAGCTCTGCAGCAGCTGCAAGTACCACTGACATGCTCTTAATGGCGGAGGCTGTTCTGTGGGTTTCCTTTGGGGTTTTCAAAATTCCTTCTGTTGAGCTACAGTTACCTCTTTGAAATCAGGGACTGGCGCTGATCTTCTCTGTCTGGAGAGCAGCCTGACATCCTTTGTCACCCCAAGCTCTTCCCTGTGTTGCTGAGAGGAGCGATGGCTGCAATGGGGAACGACTCCTGTCAGTAACGGCTTCACCAGCCCATTTGTATTTTGGGAATGCCCAAAGGCAACAGATGTGGCCGGTGCTCCAGCCCTGAGTGTTGCTGTGCTGACCATCTAGAGTGAATTCTGGGGCCTTCCCTTGTAGCAGCCAGACTTACCCAGGTGTTTTTCATTACGTACAGGAAAACACATTTTATCACTCCTCTGCCTCTATGTACAAGACTTTGAAAGCTGTCATTGCTCGTAGAAAGAGATGACATCAGTAGGCTTACCTTCTGGGGTGGATACTTGCTTGTTTTTGTCATGTTAAAATCAGGAAAAGGGAAAACTTGACTTGCTAATCCAGTTCAGGACTGGAGAGGGAAGGGAAGGTTGCCTGAGGCACTGAAATCAGAGTGTGGGTTTGCTGGACTTTTGGCAAAGTATTCAGGGGAACAGACTATTTTCCAAACTGTTACTTGGCCAGCAAATTTCATTGGCAGTGTTAGGCTTCCCCCAGTGTTTCTGGGTCGGATGTAGAGCTGGTTGTACCGGGTACTACTGAGGAGAACTCAACTTCTAATATGCTTTTGTGCAGCTATATTGTCTCATCTCTTTTCAAATGTCATTTCCCTGCAGCCACTGTCGAGGGAATGGCTCCACCACAAAAGATTCTCTTTTCCCCGGAGAAGATTTTCATGGACTGGCAGCAACGACAGAGAGCTGGAGCAGGGCTCTACAACCTGGGGAACATGTGCTTCCTCAACTCCATCCTGCAGTGCCTGACGTACACACCCCCTCTGGCCAACTACCTGCTCTCTCGGGAGCACAGCCAGTCGTGTGAGTGCTTTTATGAACATCTACTTGTAAATCTGTTGGGCACTTCCCAAGGATTACCAGAAACTGGAATTTGATTTAGGAGAAAAGCAGCCCTTCTTTGTCAACCCCCTGAGTTGGTGGTCTTGTAACACTCAAGCCTAGAAGCCTCTTGTTGTAACTAGAAATGTTCATCTTCAGAAAGACAACTCTTTCTAGCCCCGGGTCTCTATTCCTGCAAGTTAAACAACTCTCTTTGCTTATTGTATATAAAACTTGTGTCAGTTTAGTGTCCCTCTGAAGAAATTTTCCTATGCACTAACATGTTCCAGGCTTGTTGAGACGTCAGCACCTTGAGACAAGAGGAGTAGAAACTGTTCTTATAATCTTAAGATTTCCACTAAGTTTCCCATGGCTATGGGTATTTTGCTAACTGGAGAAGCTTCCTTCCCTCTCTCCCTCTGCAGGTCACCAGCAAGGCTTCTGCATGATGTGCAGAATGGAAGCGCACGTTAACAAGGTGCTGCATTCCTCAGACAGTGCCATCCAGCCTTGGGATGTCCTCAGTGTTCTCTCACGTAAGTCATCTCAGGTGCTTTTACATGTTTTCTGCCATTTTTGTAGGATAGAACTACTGACGACTACTTTCTTAGGAATAGGAGTACATTTCGAGCTCGGCGTGCTGGCAGATGCCCTTGAGTTCTTATGCTGTACTGTCAGTGCCATGCAGACAGCTTGTCTGAGTGGGCGCAGCAAGTAAGCACAACCAAATTACTTTTTCCATGTTCCCAAGCCCTTTGGACATCTTGATGTACTCTCATCAAGGAAACCCTACGCCCAGGGCTTTCAGACAAAGCAAAACTCTTGGAGGAGATAACTCTCTGCCTTACCATTTATTTACAGCTTGGACACCTCTTCTCAACTAACTACAGTTGTCCAACAAATATTTGTGGGCTTTCTGAGATCCAGAGGTACTTTTCCACAACCCTTCTTCTCCTTATCTGTGTCCTTCTGTCTGCCTGTGACAAACAGCTGATTGTGTAACTGGTGTAGTAGGTATGAAGGATGTAAACTGGCACAATCAGTTGATTTCCCCTATCACTGAGCATTTTGATTTGCCTTCCAGTCATGTGCTCGAGCTGCAACATGACTACCAATTTCTACAAGGCCTTCCTGGATATTTCTTTGGATATAAAAGTAAGGGTTTCTAACTGCGCTTCAAGATGTCTCAAGGTCCCTGTAGCTTTCCAGAATCAACACAGTTGACTTAAAAATGTGTACTGCAAACACAAGAGAACTTGGTGGTGGGTGGGATGTGGAAAGGATGGTGTCCTTCTGGGGAGGCCATGACAGAGGTCTCCGTGTAGGTGCTGGCCTTAAGCTGGACAAGCACCCATTATCCTCTCTGCGCATCATCAGTACACGAACTGAACGCTGGCACAGGGATAGAACTCTTGATAGCCCAAGGATCCTGGGGAAATGAGGGAAATGTCAAGCATAATACCCTCTTTCTGCCTCCTTCTGGACACTTCTTGGCGGTTCACAGTGGCTCTCCTCAGTGTCATCTAGCTGGGTTTTTGTGTAAACTCCTAGCGAGTGCTTGGGCGAGGGTACTTCCCGCAGCTCAGTGCTCTCCTTTCTCACTCCTCCAGGCAGCCTCATCTGTCACCGCAGATCTGGAGAACTTTGTGACACCTGAGCAGCTGGATGGTGAAAACTGCTTTAAATGTAGCCAGTAAGATGATTACTAATGACATATTAATACTAGATCCTGCGGGAAGGTGCTGCATGTCATCTGTCATAAGCCATCTTGTCACGCAGGTTTAATGCAGAATAGAGTTGTAGCTTTTTTTATTTGGCCTTATGGTACTGAATAGCCTTAAAATAGCATAAGGATGTGTGAGACAGGAGAGCTTGCCTGGCCACCTGGGGCAAGGCAGGGTGCATTTCAGCACTGGGCTTTGTGCTTGGTTTCATGGTGTGACAAGATGGTTGCCGCCTCCAAGAGCCTTACAGTCCACCATGCACCCAAGGTTCTCATGGTGTGTCTGGAAAGGGCTGAAGATTTCACTGACAGGAAGATCAGCAAGGTGCGTACGCAACTGGAGTGCAACTTTCTCTTCCTGAAGCAGGAGATTTCCCAAAGCTGTTCATGTTGAGTTTTTGTGTTTCCTTCTGGGGAGAGGAGAGTCCCCATGGGAAGACAAGCGTGTACTCTGCTCCAACTGAGCTGCTTTGGCTGACAAGTTTCCTGCCACCCAGACATGTTTCTTTAGGGAAGACCAAGTATCCAGGGGCCCAAAGATGTATTGATACACCTCTTGCCCCTGGTCATTGAGGGCTATTTCATGAGTATTTCTGGATCATTTCGGAGCCCTCTTCGTCTCTCCGTAGGTTGTGGAGTATCCCGAGTGCCTGGATCTTCGCCCGTACACATCTCAGGCAGCTGGAGAACCGCTCCTCTACTGCTTATATGCTGTCCTGGTACATAGCAGTGACAGCTATAATGAAGGACACTACTACTGTTACACAAAGGTAAAGAGCAGCCTGCTTCCAAACAAGGGAAAAATGTGTGCTGGGGAAGACAGATTTTCATGGCAGGTATCAGCAGACTAGATTTTGGGGAAGAAGGTCTCCTTAGGGGCTGGTTTGGATTTGGTGTGGTGTGTGTACTCTTGCTTCTTCTGTAGTTTTCTGCCTGTGTTTTTCTGGAGAAACCACACAGTTCATCTCCAGGTATTGATGCCTTTTTTTACAGGCCAGCAATGGACTGTGGTACAAGATGGATGATATGTCTGTGCATTAGTGTGACATCGACACAGTTCTCAGGCAACAAGCCTATTTACTGTTTTATGTCAGGTAATAATAAGTATTAAAATGTGTTCAGAATACATTGCCTTTTCCAAACTTTTATTTTTTCCTTCTCATCCCCCTGAATGTTTCTCTTTCTGTCACAGGAAGCAATTACCACCTGCATCATTCTGTGCTGTCAAATCTAAACTACCCCACGGAAGCCCATAAGGCCCCTTGCTGGGCTTTAGGTCACTGCCGTGGTGTAAACTGCTACTTGTCTTCTATCTGAAGCTGGCTAATGTAGAGAAGAGACCTTAAAAGTACAGGAAAGATGGGGAGGGACTGTTTATCAGGGAGTGTGGGGATAGGACGAGGGGTAACAGTTTTAAACAGAAAGAGGGTAGATTTAGATTAGGTATTAGGAAGAAATTCTTTACTGTGCAGGTGGTGAGGCACTGGAACAGGGTGCCCAGAGGAGCTGTGGCTGCCCCCTTCCTGGAAGGGTTCAAGGCCAGGTTGGACGGGGCTTGGAGCAACCCGGTCCAGTGGAAAGTGTCCCTGCCTATGGCAGGGAGGGTGGGACTAGATGATCTTTACGGTCCCTTCCAAACATTTTATGATTCTATGACTCTATGAAATGGAGGCTGTAGGATGTATAAAGAAGAGATCTTGCTCTGACAGGGGCAGACCTGATGGGGAGACCCCAACTGAGTTTCCCATTTGTTGTCTTGGTTATGTCTTCTCTCTGTTGTAGGAACTACTCCAAGAAAATGACTGAAGCCCAGAGGAGGTGCTCTGATTTGCAACCTGGAGAAAGGGCTTCCTCACCGGCACCGTCACACGCCCCTTCCTTCCTCAGTCAGTGGGCGGCCGGCAGCGAGCAGGTGGGTTCTGTGGGACCACGGGGCCTGCCTCGTCGGACCAAGGTAACTCTGGGGAGGTGGGTCAGGGCACCAGACAGACAGTGGATTTATTTCTGGGATCTCTTTTCCCTCCTAACCTGCAGCTTTCTTCACAGTTCTCCCTCTCCAAGCACCCCACCTAGATCCATCCCATTTCTCCACCTTTGGCCCTTCTGCCTTTGCAGCCCTCCAGGAGAGCCTTTAGGAGGCCCTTGGCTGTTCCCTCCCACAGCTCCTGGGGGTTCCGCATGGTTCTGGTCCTTTCAGGAGAAAAGGGCAGGACCTTACCACAGTTCTCTCTGCAGGACATGGCGGTGGGCATGGAGGGCTCTCTAGAGGACAGTGGCTCCTCTGCACCAGCCAGCACCAGCCAGGTAACCTCGGCAGGTGCCCGGGAGGCATCAGCATGGTGGCTGTGCCGCGTCTGGCCAGGCAGGCTCCGCATGGTCTCCTACGTGGGCTCCTGCTTGCATCGCTTCTTCTGTGGCTGTGTAAGGCTGGTATCCAGAAGGAAAGCTGCATGCCTGGACTCCCGTCAACCATCTGATAGTGTGCTGCATGCCATGCGAGAAGACAGCAACAAAGGGGAGCATGGATTCAGCACTTCTTCCTGCTGCCAGACAAACAGCACCAGGGAGAGGGCCCGGAGTAGATCCCCACAGTGGGGAAAAGATCTCCACAGCTGGCTCGTGGACACCACGGACTACGAGCACTCAGCAGGGAGGAGGAGGAGGAGAACTAGTCCTCCAAGTCATGACCACGCTCCCAGGGATGACGCAGCTCCAGAGCCTTCTAATGGCAGCTCCCAGTTGGCTCCCACAGCCAGGGCTGCTCGAGAGAAAACACTGCCAATGCAGAGCGAACAGAGCAGAGCCCTGCAGCACAGAGATGATCTCCACAGCCAGTTCAAGGAGATCATGGACTACCACTGCTCAGAAAGGAGAACACATTCCCCACACTGTGACCAAGCCCCAAGGGACAATGCAGCTCCAGGGCCCTCCAACACCAGATCCAAGGCGGCTCCCGCACCCAGGGCTGCTCGGGAGAAAACGCTGCCAGTGCAGAGCAAACAGAGCAGAGCCCTGCGACACAGGTACGATCTCCGCAGCCAGTTCAAGGAGATCACAGGCTGCCACTGCTCAGAAAGGAGAACACATTCCCCACACTGTGACCAAGCCCCAAGGGACAATGCAGCTCCAGGGCCCTCCAACAGCAGCTTCAAGCGGGCTCCCAGGGCTGTTCAGAAGCAAACTCGACGGAGGCAGAGAGTGCAGAGCAGATCCCCACAGCGGGGCTGTGATCGCCGCAGCTGGTTCATGGACACCAGACTATGACCCTTCAGCAGGGAGGAGGAGGAAGAGAAGGGTTTCAGTGCCCCAGAAATGCACATCGCACAAACACTCAGTGCGCTGCGGTGGTGACAGTGGCAGATTGTGACGCTGGATGAGGGAGGAGCATAGCATCCGACTTCAGCTACGCCGGAGAGGAGGAAAAATAATTCAGGAAACACCAAAACTGTGCCCAGCAGGGACAAGGCTGTGCTAAGGCCACCAGCAGCCCCCCTTGTCCTTCCTCTCAGTGCTGCCTCTGCCCAGGAGGAGCTCAGAGAGATCTTCCAGAGAACCGGGCAGCTCTGCCGGCTGGCCCCACTGCCCAAAGGTCCCTCGAGGAAGAGCTTTAACCCATGCTCAGCTTTTGGGATCACCTTGCAAAACCAGCACTCATCTGGAAACAACAGTCAGAAAAGCCAAAGCCAGAATTAAAAACACGTGTTGGCCTTGCACATGTAATTTACGGGGTGTTTTCTTCTCTGCAGGTTTTGGGGCAGTCAGTGGAAATACCCAGTCTGAGAAGTTTATGTTATGGGATTTTGAAAGCTGTGGGCTTGCACGTGCCCATCTTGCGCTCTCATTAAGTTCGACTTCAAGTCACTCGAAGGGAAATGGGCCGTATGAGCCAACACCGAGCGAGATCTGCAACAGGCTGAACGGCCGGGCTGAGGGTGCTGCTCAGTGGCACCAAGTGTAGTTAGAGGCCAGTGACTAGCGGTGCCGTTCAGGGTTCAGTACTGGATCTGATCCTGTGTACCCTCTTCCTTAACTGATGGTCTGGATGACAAAGCAGAGTGCACCCTCTGCAATTTGGCAGATGTCACCAGACTGGGAGGAGTGGTGCTGAGGCCAGGGGGCCGTGCTGCCACCCCGAGGGACCTGGGCAGGCTGGAGAGATGGGCTGGCAGTTCAGCAAGGAAAAACACAAAGGGTGCTGTGCGGGTGACGAGCACCGGCACCGGCTGCCTGGGGCACCTGTGGAGGCTCCAGCCGGGGAGATGTGTCACAGCCCTCTCTGCCCATGGCCAGCTGCAGGTGGCCCTGCTCGAGAAGGGCTCGGCCCGGGTGAGTGGCCCCTCCGGGGGCTCTCCCGGCCAGCCTCACGGAGCCTGTGCTGCTGTGAAATGGCTGCTAAGAAGAGGACCCAGGAGTTTTCCTCAACTTCCATCCTCTTTCAAAGGTAGTTATGATTTGACTTTCAGGACAGATCATAAGAGTAGGCAGATACAGGATAAAAGTATCAAAACGGCCTTTGGAATTGCTGCCAGTTGGAGTCCTGTGACAGGGACAGTAGGGCCAGCAACCTGAAGCTCTGCAGCAGCTGCAAGTACCACTGACACGCTCTTGATGGTGGATGCTGTTCTGTGGGTTTCCTTTGGGGTTTTCTAAATTCATTTTGTTGAGCTATATTAATGTCTTTGCAATCAGATATTGGCACTGATCTTCTCTGTCTGGAGAGAAGCCTGACATCTTTTGTCATCCCAAGCTTTCCCCTCTGTTCCTGTGAGTAACGGCTTCACCAGCCCATTTGGATTTTGGGAATGCCCAAAGGCAACAGACGTGGCCGGTGCTCCAGCCCTGAGTGTTGGTGTGCTGACAACCTAGAGTGAATTCTGGGGCCTTGTCTGGTAGCAGCCAGACCAATCCCAGTGTTTCTGGTTACACACAGGAAAAAACATTTTATCACTCCCCTGCCCCTAGCACAAGACTTTGAAATTTGTTGTTGCTCGCAGAAAGAGCCGACATCAGTACGGTTACTTTCTGGGCTGGATACTTGCTTGTTTTCACCATGTTACAATCAGCAAAAGATAAAACTTGAGATGCCATTCCAGTTAAAGACTCGAGAGGGAAAGGAAGGTAGCCCGACACAGAGAAATCCGAGTGTGGGTTTGCTGGACTTCCAGCATGTTGCATGGACTGGCAGCAACAACAGAGAGCTGGAGCAGGGCTCTACAACCTGGGAAACACGTGCTTCCTCAACTCCGTCCTTCAGTGCCTGACGTACACACCCCCTCTGGCCAACTACCTGCTCTCTTGGGAGCACAGCCAGTCGGGTGAGTGCTTTTATGAAATATCTCCTTGGAAATCGTCTGGGCGCTTCCCAGGGTTTCTCAGAATCTGGAAATTGATTTAGGACAAAAGCAGTATAGTGAGTGTTCTTGGAACACTCAAGCCGAGAAGCCGCTTGTCTTATCTAGGTGTGTTCTTCTTCAGAAGGGCACCTCTTCCTAGCCCCGGGTCTTGGTCCCTATTCTTGCAAGTCACACTCTCTCTGCTTATTGCAGAGAAACTTATGTCAGTTTAGTGGCCCTCTGAAGAATGTTTTCTATGCACTAAAATGTCCTGGCCTTGTTGGGACACTGGCACCATGTGAGAAGAGGAGTGGAGACTGTTCTTATAACTTCAAATCCCCATCAGGTTTCCCACGGCTATGGGTATTTTGCTAACTTGAGAAGCTTCCTTCCCTCCCTCCCTCCCTCCCTCCCTCCCTCCCTCCCTCCCTCCCTCCCTCCCTCCCTCCCTCCCTCCCTCCCTCCCTCCCTCCCCTCCCTCCCTCCCTCCCTCTCTTCCTCCCTCTACAGGTCACCAGCAAGGCTTCTGCATGATGTGCAGAATGGAGGCACACATTAGCAAGGTCATGTATTCCTCAGGCAGCACCGCCCAGCCTTGGGCTGTTGTCAGTGTTCTCACCCGTGAGTCATTTCAGGTGCTCTTACAGGATTTTTTCCATTCTTGTAGGAGAGAACTAATAACTTCTTCTTTCTTAGGAATAGGAGAACATTCTGAGCCTGGCATGCAGGAATATGCCCATGACTTCTTACGCTGACTTCCCCTACCACCAACCATTTTGATTTGCCTTCCAGTCAGGTGCTTGAGCTGCAACGCGGTCTCCGATTCCAACGTGGCCTTCCTGGATGTTCCACTGGATATAAAAGTAAGAGGTTTGGCAACTGTACTTCAAGAAGTCCCAAGGGCCCTGTAGCTTTCGAGAATCAACACGGATGACTGAAAAGTGCATACTGCGAACAGAAGAGAGCTTGGTGGTGGGTGGGGTGTGGAATGGACGGTGTCCTCCTGGGCAGGCCATGGCACTGGTCTTCCTGTAGGTGCAGGCCTTAAGCTGGACAAACACGCATTATCCTCTCTGCACCCCCGGTAGACTCTCATAACTCTTTCTTTTGCCCTCCCTCAACACCCATCTGGCTCCTAGGCTGATGGGTTGTCTTGTTTTCATTACCGATGACCCTCCCCTCCATCAGAAGCTGAACTGAGCGGCAGCACAGGGACATAGCTCTTGACAGCGCCAAGAATCCCAGGGAAATGAGGGAAATGTCAAGCATAATACCCTCTTTCTGCCTCCTTCTGGACACTGCTTGGGGGTTCACAGTGGCTCTCCACAGTGTCATCTAGCTGGGTTTTTGTGTAAACTCCTAGCGAGTGCTTGGGCGAGGGTATTTCCTGCAGCTCAGTGCTCTCCTTTCTCACTCCTCCAGGCAGCCTCATCTGTCACCGCAGCTCTGGAGGAATTTGTGACACCTGAGCAGCTGGATGACAAAACCAGCTTTAAATGTAGCCAGTAAGAAGATTACTAATGACAAACTAGTACTAGATCCTGCGTGTGGGTGCAGCATGTTGTCCATCATAAGTCACATTTTCACATAGGTTTGATGCACAATAATGAGACACGGCACTTTTTCATATGGCCTTATGGTACTGAATAGCCTTAAAATAGTGTAAGGATGTGTGAGACAGGAGAGCTTGCCTGGTCTTCTGGGGCAAGGCAGGGTGCATTTCAGCACTGGGCTCTGTGCTTGGTTTCAAGGTGTCACAAGATGGTTGCCACCTCCAAGAGGTGTACCGTCCATTGCGCACCCAGGGTTCTCACAGTGTGTCTGAAAAGGTTTGAAGATTTCGCCGGCAGGAAGACCAGCAAGGTGTGTACGCAACTGGAGTTCAAGTTTCTCTTCCTGGAGCAGGAGATGTCCCAAAGCAGTGCGTTCATGTTGTCTTTTTCATGTTTCCTTCTGGGGAGAGGAGGGTTCTCGTGGGAGACAAGCGTATAGTCTGCTCCAGCTGAGCTTCTTTGGCTGACAACACTTTCCTGCCAGCCAAAGACATCACTTGAGGGAAAACCAAGTGCTCATGAGCCCCAAAGATGTTTTTATGCACCTCTGGCCCCTGCTCTTTGAGGACTATTTCAGGTAGTGTTTCAGGATCATTTCGGAGCCCTCTTGGTCTCTCCGTAGGTCGTGGAGTATCCCAAGTATGGGGATACCACCCCCCCCGGAGGGGGCACTCACCCGGGCCGAGCCCTGCTGCAGCTCACTACCCGGCCCATGAATTAAGGAAGGTGGCAAAGAGGACTGGGCCCAGCCCTGACCACTGGATGCCACCGCTGGTTCCTGGCCTCCAACTACGCCTGGTTCCACTGAGCAGCACCCTCGGCCCAGCCGTCCAGCCTGTTGCAGTCCCGCTCGGTGCTGGCCCAGCCAGACCATTTCCCTTCCAGTGACTAGAATTCAAAGAGAGTGCAAGATGGGCACGTGCACGCCCACAGCTTTCAAAATCCCATAGCAAAAACGTCTCTGACTGGGTATTTCCACCAATTGCCCCAAAATGTTCACAAAAGTAAGGAAACACCCCATAAATTACACACGCAAGGCCAACAAGTGTTTTTATTCTGGCTGTGGCTTTTCTGACTCTTGGTTCCCAGTGAGTGCTGGTTTTGTAAGGCGATCCCAAAAGTGGAACACAGGTTAAAACTCTTCCTCGAGGGAGCCTTGGGCAGGTGGGCCAGCTGGCAGAGCTGCCTGAGTCTCTGGAAAGTCTCTCTGAGCTCCTCCTGGGCAGAGGCAGCACTGGGAGGAGGGACAGGCTGGGCTGCTGGTGCCCGTTGTGCAGCCTGGTCCCTGCCAGGTGCAGTTCTGGTGATTCCTGGATTCCTCCTCCTCTTCATCCTCTCTGGCATTGCAGAAGTCAGATGTTGTGGCTTGCCCTCATGCAGGGTGACAACCTGTCACTGGCACCACCGCACTGACCCAAGTGTTTGTCTGACGTGGATCTCTGGGGCACTGGAAACCTTCTCCTCCTCCCTGCTGAGGGGCCATGGTCTGTGGTTTCCACAAGCCGGCTGATCAGATCACAGCCCTGCCGTGGGGATCTGCTCCGTTCTCTCTGCCTTGGCAGGGTTTGCTCACGAGCAGCCCTGGGTGTGGGAGCCAGCTTGGACCAGGTGTTGGAGGGTCCTGGAGCTGCATTATCCCTTGGGGCTCAGTCACGGCGTGGAGAATGCGTTGTCCTTTCTGAGCAATGGTAGTCCGTGATCTCCTTGAACTGGCTGTGGAGATCATCTCTGTGCTGCAGGGCTCTGCTCTGATTGCTCTGCCGTGGCAGGGTTTTCACCCTCGCAGCCCTCGGTGTGGGAGCCAGATGGGAGCTGCCATTAGACGGCCCTGGAGCTGAATCATCCTTGGGAGCGTGGTCATGACTTGGAGGCCTAGTTCTCCCCCTCCTCCTTCTCTGTGCTGAGTGGTCACGGTCTGTGGTGTCCACGAGCCAGCTGTGAAGATCTTTCCGCAGTTGTGGGGATCTGCTCTGGGTCCTCTCCCTGGAGCTGCTTGTCTGGCAGCCGGAAGAAGTGCTGAATCCGTGCTCCATTTTCTTGCTGTCTTCTGGCATGGAGTGCAGCACACTATCACCTGGCTGATGGCAGACCAGGCACTCAGCTTTCCTCCTGGATACCAGCCTTACACAGCCACAGAAGAAGCGATGCAAGCAGGAGCCCACGTAGGAGACCATGCTGAGCCCGCGTGGCCAGACGTGCCACAGCCTGCGTGCAGATGCCTCCTGGGCACCTGCCCAGGTCAGCTGGCTGGTGCTGGCTGGTGCGGAGGAGCCGCTGTCCTCTGGAAAGTCCTCCTTGTCCACCGCCATGTCCTGCAGAGAGAGCTGTGAAAAGGTCCTGCCCTTTCCTCCTGAAAGGACCAGAACTGTGGAAAAGCCCCAGGAGCGGTGGGAGGGGGACAGCTGAGGGCCTCCCAAAGGCTCTCCTGGAGGGCTGCAAAGGCAGAAAGGCCAAAGGCAGGGAAATGGGGTGGATTGAGGTGGGATGCTTTGGAGGGAGCAATGTTGCAACTGTGAAGAAAGGTGAAGCTTGTGGGAGGGAAAAGAGATCCCAGAAATAAATTCACTGTCTATGTGGTGCCCTGACCCACCTCCCCAGAGTTACGTTGGTCCAATGAGGCAGACTCTGTGGTCCCACAGAACCCACCTGCTTGCTGCCGGCTGCCCACTGACTGAGGAAGGAAGGGGCGTGTGACGGTGCCGGTGAGGAAGCCCTTTCTCCAGGTTGCAAATCAGAGCACCTCCTCTGGGCATCAGATGTTTTCCTGGAGTCGTTTCTACGACAGAGAGAAGACATAAGCAAGACTACAAATAAGAAACTCTATTGGTGTCAAAACAAGACCTTGTCTTTGTACCACCATCAGCCTCCATTTAAGAGAATCATAGAATCATAAAATGGTTGGGAGGGACCTTAAAGATCATCTAGTTCCAACCCCCTATCATGGGCAGGGGTATCCTCCATTAGACCAGGTTGCTGAAAGCCCCGTCCAACCTGGATTTGAACACTTCCAGGGAGGGGACAGCCACAGCTTTTCTGGACACTCTCACACCTCTCCCATCAGCCATTTCCAGCTCTGGCCAGTTGATCCAGTTTATGGGTGTTTTTGCTCTGTGGCCATCTCCTTCCTCCTGCTGGTCCTGGTGCCTGTGGCGGGGGAAGAGCCAGCCCTGCCCCAGCCTCTCTTCTTGCCCAGACCTTGGCAGACCCCAGAGCAGGGCTGTCTGTGAACCCTTGTGCGGGACACGGTTGGGGCTTGGGAAGGAATGGGAAATGGGTGAGTTGCAAAAGCATGATGGCTGGTAGGGATGGACGCTGAGATCTTGCCTAGGGGATACTGTGGGGGATGTTTCCTCACTCCAAATACACCCTGTCCTGTGCAGTGTCAGTTGAGGGGGGACTGTGGGGGCATGTGTTGAGCAGTGGGGCTGCACTGGTGCAGGGATGGGTCACGGGTGGGAGCCACAGCCCAATGTTCAAGAAGTGGAAGCAAGGACAGGCAATGAAGGATGAATTTAGAAATAAGTCCTGAGTGTGAGGGTATGTGTTTAGGAAATCCAAAGCTCCCCTGGAGCTGAGGGCGGCTGCAGGCAACATCCAGAGCAAAATGAAGAGCTTCAGTCCCTGCGTTTGCAGTAAAAGACTGAACAAGGCACATGCCAGTTGCTGATGAATGGGGAGGGGATTTCATAGCAGCAGAGACAGGTGGGGATGAGCGAGTCAACACCTTCCTTGCTTTAGGCTTTACTAACCAGTTCTCCCAAGCGTCTGTTCAGTGACAGGGTTCCTCTTGACAGGCTTCCTCAGCCTGGAGAAGGGATAGCTGAGGGGCACAGCATAGCAAGGGGGGCTTCACCTTCCTCCCCATGAGGCTAGCCAAGCCTTGGAACAAGCACTGGCCACCCTGAGAGGCTGTGAAGTCCTCCATCCTTACAGGTTTTCTAGACCCGGATGGACCAAGGTCTAGGAAGCCAAGTCTCACCATATACCTGACCCTGCTTTGAGCAGAGGGGTTTCCCATTGCTGTGGTTTGGGCCTGATCGGCAACCAACCACCGCAGCTAATCACCCTCCCTTCCCTCTCCCCACCTGGGAATGGGGGAGAGTATTAGAGGGATGAAGGGAGACTCGCTGGCTGAGATAAGAACAGTTTAATAATGGCAATAAAATGAGAACAATAACGATGATAGGGGGAAAACAAAAAAGAAATATATAAACAGGCAATGTACAGCGTAATTGCTCACCACCCGCTAACCAATATCCATCCCATTCCCGGCCATCGACCCCGAGATACCAAGATCCCACAATCGCAATCCCGGAAGCGAGAGCCCTCCTTCCCAACCACCCCTCATTATATAGTGAGCATGAAGTTCCATGATATGGAATATTTCACTGGCCAGTTAGGGTCAGGTGCTCCGGCTGTGCTCCCTCCCTGCTCCCTGTGCCCTTGCGCACGGGCAGGACATGGAGAGTGGGAGAGTCCTTGAAGTCTCAGCAGCAGCTGAAAACATCAGTGTGCTATCAGCATTCTTCTCATACCAAACCCAAAGCTAAATCCAAAACACAGCACTCATCTAGTCCCTGAAAAGGAATATTAACTCTATTTCAGCCCAAACTAAGACACCCATACACCTCCCGAGGTCTATGCTGAGCCTCAGTGATCTTATCCTATGATGTCCTGTCTGATACCTGATCAGCTGATGACACAACAGATGTTTATGGGGCCCGGATTCTCCTGTGTTTACGTGACCAGTGAAGACAAGTCAGGTGAACGTCTCCTCCACTCCACTGACTGCAAGGGGAGCCTGGACCCACTGCCTCAGGCAGCTCTACGTTACCACTGAAGCTCCCTGCATCCAGCTTTAACACCCTCAAAGGCCATGGTCTGCACCCCGAAGCTCCTACACGTAGGGTTTGGGAATCAAGGAAGCTGAATGACACCTCTGACTTGCATACAATCCCAGTGTTCGTGGACAGCAAGGAGTTTCTGGTGTATTCCCAGTTCATGTGAACTCCAATCGCAAATGGGATTTGTCTCCCTTTGTTTCAGACAACCGCTGTTTGGGTGTCTGTCCACTCTTGCTCATACAGGCTCTTCTTCCAGTTGACAGTGGGACTTCAACCTCCTCCACTGTGATTCACCCTCACAGCACTTTTAAATCACTTGGTTCCTTTGCTGTCTTGGCCTCCGGGAACCTGATCAGCCCTCACACAGCCTGGGTATTGGCTCACTCCTGGGCACTTCTCTCCGGGTGAGCCCCCTCCGAGGTGAAGTCCCAGGTGTGGTTCTGAGGTGACATGCTGCTCGGTGCCAGGTCTGCTCCAGAGGAGATAGGGCTGAGCACGGTGTCCCTGAGCATGGCCTGCCCTCCTGCCTGCTGCAGCTGGTTGGGTGGCTGTAACAGAGGGTTCCTCAGAGCCAGCACCCAGACAGGTCCCTGGCACCTGCCCCAGCCCTCCCTTTTCTGGCACAGGCAGTCGATGACTGGCTAGGGCTGGACTCTGACACTCACGCACAATGCAGAACTGAATGAGAATGTGAATGCTGAGGACAGACATGGCTGCAGTGACCATGGCAGGGGAAAAAGACAAGCAGCAGAATCACAGCCTTGCACTGCAGCACAGCACATTCACAGGGTTGAGCATCTGCTTGGTGGGATCCCGGAGAGCCAAGATCCATGGAGCCAAAGATCTTGGATCTTTGTCGACAACAACATCAAAGCCAAGAAACACATCAGTCTGATGTGCTGGGAGCTGAGCAGGGCCTTGTTGGAGCATAGTAGGGTTGGGCAGGGATTTTCTGGCTGAAGAGATCAAACACCAGAAGGCATTGCACAAGGGTGGAAGAGGGAACAGGTTGTCCAAGAGACAGATACAGAGATGGCCTTGGGGCACAGGGGTGGAGGCAGGAATGCCAAAGCTCAGCCAGAGCTGGAATTAGCAAGGAATGGGGATAGCAAGCAGAAGGCTTTCTCTGAATTCACTGGCAGAACAAGGAGTCAGCTTAGGAAAATAGAGTCTCATGGCTCAGTGGGGCAGCATGTGTTGTGGCAAAGACCTAGAAAATGCTGAAGAAATCCTTGTTTTCCCATCTTCTTCTCCCTGTAAGATCTGCCACCATGACCTCCCTGGTCCCAACATCTGTGCTAGCAGGGCTGCCCCCATGGCAGAGGAAGATGTGCCTGGGGAGCACTTACAGTACTTGGGCACACACAGGTTCCATGGGACCAGAGGGGATGTGCCCAAGGTTGCTGGGAGAGCTGGCTGGTGTCATTGCAAGGCTGCTCCTGGTCACTTTGAAATGTCAGGGCAAACAGGGAGTTCTCTGGTGACTGGAAAAGGCAGGCAGTGCACCCATTTTCATGCAGGGCAAGGACGAGCATCCATGGAACTCCAAGCTGGTCAGACACATCTCAGTCCCTGGGAAGGTGATGGAGCAAATTCATTCAAGTAGTTCCTTTGCCCACATCCATCAGCTGTTGCTCTCTGAGATGCCCTGGGGTAGCTGAAGTACCCAGGGGGTGCTTGGAAGGGTGACCCAGGACATATGGGAACTCTTCTGGAACATTCTCTGGTCACCAGGAAAAGGATCTCCAGACATCTCTGCTGAGACAACTACTGACTCTCCATTGAGTAAAAAGGGAAGTCTAGACAACTTAATTTGACATAGACATCTGCACGGAGGTGTCTGATGTTGGGGGAGACAAGTTCCTAATTTTCTTCACTTAAAAAGGAGTCACTCTACAGTTACCCTTGTGGGAAATAAAAAGGGAGTGTTCATGGATGATCCAGAGACCCCTTTGAGTAGACACAGATGTGTTGAGACAAGTGCAAATCTGCCACCCAATCCCAAGGTGTTTCACTGAGGTCTGTCACCCAGCTCCCCTGTATCAGGTGAGAAGACCTGCCACCTTAGTGGGTGACCCTCTATGTGCAGAGAGTGAGTCGTGGCCTGGATGCTTTTGGGTGGGGAGCGGTTTTAGTGTGCTGGGATCTCTGCAAGACAGAAAAATATCTTTATTTTATACTGCAGGCCTGAGTATGACAGAAATATCTAGAAGCTGTCAATAAAATGAATCAAAGAAGAAATTAGAAAACAGTCTCACTCCAAGGGCAGTGCTGCGGTACAACACATCACTCAGAAAGAGTCTGGATCAGCCCAAGGCTTTGTGTTTCAAGCAAGAGCCAGGGAGGATGGCGAGAGATCAGGAAATGAAGGAAGAGGCTCAGGTGGGAGAGAGGTGAGACAGCTGGGAGGATGAGGACAGCCTGCAGGGAAAGAGGCGCAGGGAATGCAACCACATAGGACAGCCTGTGGTGGAGATGACAGAGGGCTGTGGGAAAGCTGAAAACCCCCAAAAAAGTCAACCCCATCAAGATTTTGGCTATGGCTGTTGTCTCTGCCACTGATGCCTGTGAGGAGGCACAGTCCCTTGCAGCACGGGGGCCTCATGGCCCCCTTGTGCATCCTCAGGGCCCTGGGAGGTGCACATCTCCATACCCCCTACCCCAGGAAGAGCCCTGAGGAATGTGGGAGGGACAGGATCTTCCTTCCAGGGGCTGGGGATCATGGCTTGGCCATTTGGTTAATGGGCACAGGGCCTGGCCCTTTGCCTTAATGCAAGACATTAGGTTTACTCAACATCAGAGACACCTTTCCCTTGCTTTTCCTGACCTGTCATCACTGCCTCCAGATTTCTGCTTTAACGGGACCCTGAGGAGGCTTTGTAAACTGTGTTCCTCAGTGGGACCCATTAAAACCACAAGAAACTTAAGAGTTTCAGTTTGACTTCTTCGGAGGTTTCTTTGGCTTCTCTCTGTGCCTGAGGTTGATGGACTTGGCACCAACCCCTCCTGAGGGGTCATTAAACTGCCTTGTGCTGTTGCTGTGGTGCTGAGCTGGGCCGGGCTCCTGTGCTGGAGGGAGCTCCTGGCAAGTGGGCAGCGCTGCAGAGAGACAGCTCTGCCCAGGAGCAGCTCCTCTGCAAAGCGCAGCAGGGCTGAGGGCACTGCCTGCAGGCACCCAGGGCAGAGCAGCGAGGCACACACAGCTTCAAGGCAGCCTGGGCTGGGAGGCTGCCGAGAGCTCCAAGGAGGAGCAAACGTCAGGGCCCTGGCCACAGTAAGTCTGGGGGTGCAGGGCAATGCAGCTGCAGCTCGGGGAGGGATCTGGGGAAGATGGCAGAGCCGCCAGGAATCTGCCTCCTGCCTAGAGGAGGAGGAGGAGGACGACGACGATGAGGAGGTGCTCCCGAGCAGGGCTTCCCTGGTGCCCCCTGCGAGGGCCAGGGCATGAGGGCTGCCTTCTGGCGGGGCTGGCTGCAGGGGTGTGCAGCTGGGTGTGCAGGCAGGGGTGCCCAGGGCTGTCCTTCCCAGAAGGGTCCCTGCACCCCAGGGGCTGTGTGCGGGGGCAGGGACTCTGCCACCTGCCAATGTCAGCACTCAGCCTGCCCGGGGAGCTCCCCACGGCACTGTGGGGAGAAGCTGTGGGGGGAAGGAGAGACCCCCGCCAGGGAAGGCTCCTTCTGCTCTCCAGAGGCTGCTGCTTCTTGGATCAGGGATGCTCACAGCTCCAGATCAGCACCAAGACACTGAGAGAGGCAGCTTTTTAAAGGGAAATTAAAGGCAGGACCTACCTAAAAGATGGGGACATTTCCAGGGTCTGTGATTTCAGCTTTCTTCTAAGGGAAAGGGGCTGTCAACTTTGAATAAGGCACTGACACTCCAGAACCACTATACTATGTGATCAACAGAACTGCCAGAAACCTCATAAAGTGCCTTCACCCGTTCCTATACCTACAACAGCACCAGTATCTCCTTTGCTTGGAGAATCGATGCTTATCTCATCTACTCCTTAGGACTTGTACACACAGATCTGCCCCTGGGCAGTGTCCTGATGCCAGGAGGGATCTGCAGGGAAGAGCTGAGCACACAGGGGGGGGGGGGGGGGGGGGGGAGGGGCTGGAAGCACTGACAAGAAAGTGACATCAGGACAGAGAAGTGGCTCTTGGCAGGCACAGCTCCAGGCAGCAGACAGTCAGATAAACCCCCTTCATTCTCCTGACTCTGCACTAGGGAACAGGGACTGTTTTTGTGTGTCAGGGCTGCTCTGTGTTCAGTCTGAGAATGATGTAAAAGATGAGGATTTCTGCACATTCATAGCATGTGCCTTCAGCACCAGCAGAAACCTGAGCTCACCCAAATGGATTGAATGAATTTCCCCTCAAAGAACAAGAAATAAGTTTGAGGGGACTTTTTGGGAAATAGCATAAGATTCAGTAAAAGAAATCTGTCCTAAATTTTCAATGTCTTCTCTTTCAATGCCCTTGCCTGGAGTGAACAAATGTCCAACAGCGGCTCCATCACCAAATTTCTCCTCTTGGCATTCACAGACACACGGGAGCTGCAGCTCTTGCACTTCTGGCTCTTCCTGGGCATCTAACTGGCTGCCCTCCTGGGCAACGGCCTCATCATCACCGCCATCGCCTGTGACCACCACCTCCACACCCCCACGTACTTCTTCCTCCTCAACCTCTCTCTCTTCGACCTGGGCTCCATCTCCACCACTGTTCCCAAAGCCATGGCCAATGCCCTCTGGGGCACCAGAGACATCTCCTACTTGGGATGTGCTTCACAGGTATTTCTGTTTGTCTTTTTCATTTCAGCAGAGTTTTATATTCTTACCGTCATGGCCTATGACCGCTACGTTGCCATATGAAAACCCCTGCACTACGGGACCCTCCGGGGCAGCAGAACTTGTGTCCACATGGCAGCAGCTCCCTGGGGCACTGGGCTGCTCAATTCTCTCCTACACACTGCCACCACATTTTCCCTACCACTCTGCCAAGGTAATGCTGTGGACCAGTTCTTCTGTGAAATCCCCCAGATCCTCAAGCTTTCCTGCTCTTACTCTTACCTCAGGAAGTTGCGATAATTGTGGTTACTGCCTGCTTATTTTTGTATTGTTTTATTTTCATCATGCTGTCCTATGTGCAGATCTTCAGGGCCGTGCTGAGGATCCCCTCTGAGCAGGGACGGCACAAAGCCTTTTCCACGTGCCTCCCTCATGTGTCAGTCATCTCCCTTTATTTCAGCACTGCCATGTTTGCCTACCTGAAGCCCTCCTCCATTTTCTCCTCATCCCTGGTCCTGGTGGTGTCATTTCTGTACTCAGTGGTGCCTCCAGCAGTGAACCCCCTCATCTACAGCATGAGGAACGAGGACATCAAGGATGCCCTGAGGAAAGTATATGAATACATATTATTCCAGCATTAATAATTTGACCACCATCGTCATATAATTCCCAGGAATTCAGTAAAATCTCATCCTATCTTTTGTTCTTCTAAATCATTATTTTCTATTTGTTTGTTAAACATAATATTAACTGTAATTATGTTTTACTCACACAACTTCTTCTTAGGCTTAGAACTGTTTTTTTTTTCTATTAAACCTAATGTACATACGGAAGCAGACTCTTTGCATAGCCAGAACACAATCATATGCCTCCCCTCTCATGTCTCAGCTCTCCTCTGGAGCTTGGGGCCCAGCCCCAGCAGGCAGAAGGGCTTCAGGAGCCCAGGGCCCAGCTGCCCCATGGAGGAGCAGCCCCAGTGGCCCTCGGGGCTGTCCCTTGCTGCCTCAGTGGGCACTGCCTCTCTGCTGCCTGGCAGTTGGGCTGCTGCTTCCCTGGATCCACGGCCAAGGACAGCAGCAGCACGTGGTCTTTGCAGTGCTGGGGTCTCCTCACTTCTACACCATCCCGCTGTGCCCTGGCAGTTGTGTCACCACCAAGCTCCTGTGTAGCTTTTGACAGTCCCCATGTGTCCACAGTGGCATCCCTGTGGCTGCAGGCAGGAGCAGGCCATGGGAAGCACGGTGTCAGAGCTGACCTCCATGCCAGTACCCCCATAACCAAAGGGGCTCCTCAGGGCAGGGCCAGAAGGCTGGAATCCTCTTCCAAATCTGGTGTTGGGAATACACCCAAGGAGCTGCTCCTTCAAAAGGACTTCTCCTCTTCTGAGGTGCTTGATGACTTCCGGGAGATAAACTCAGTGTCCCAAGGTTACCTGTTAGGGACCAAGTGGTGGACAAAACCTCCCTCCTTGATTACATATGTCCATGCATACAGGAACTGGTCTTTGATTTTTTGACAACAACCTTCCTGTTGCTATCCCAGCTACAAGGGCTAATGGCTGATGCCATCCTGGAGAGGTACTAGGAGTTTCCAGGAAAGCTTAAGTGATCTCCAGGAACGATGTGTGAGTGTGCATGGGCAGTGAGTGGTACCTTCTCCAGTGAGTAACCATCCAAGGAGGAGTCTCCTGGAGGAAAATGTGAACCTGTGGACACCATGGGCTAACAAGGGCCTTGCAATTCCAGGAGAATTTGTGAGGAGCCGGGAGGCAAAGGGACACCAGACTGGAGAGTGGTTCAAGATACCCTCTTGGAAATCCCTTGGGCTGGATTGAGTGCAGCCCTCCCTTGACTTTTGTGCCATTGGGCACATGTCATGGTCCTGCCCAGTCCCGTCCTTGGCCCTTGAGCCATCAAGGGAAGATGGAAAGGGCCTCAGCAGGAGTGAATAGTGTCTGTCTGGGTCTGTTTTGCACTGCCAACTGCACAGCCAGTGGAGGGTCACCCGGTGTCCCCAGGGCACCATAGTCCTCTTGCTCTGCAGAGCAGCACCGCCATCTTGGGGCCCTGCAGGGAGCACAGGGAGGGAGCCAGGAATGGCTGGGCAGGACAGCATGGACATGGTCATGTGGAGGAAGGCTCTGTCCCAATCCGATATCGGGGATGTCCCGATTTGATATCAGGGAGGGTTCTTAAACGATCCCAAGAGCGAGATTAAGACACAAACGAGGTCAGATGCCGGGCAACCTTGTGATCTTTATTAAACAAACGGCTGGTAAGAGCGATAGGACAGGGAGAAAGAGGAAGAGGAAGTCAGAATCCCTAAACTAGAAAACGGTAGAGATGCGGCAAGATTAATCACCACCACCACGAGCCCGCGATGTCCCGTTGGCTCAGTCTCGGTGCAATCGATGATGGTCCAAGCTCCAAGCTCCGCCGAAGTCCACAAGAGAGACGTTTTGGGAGCCCACACATGCACACACATACACACGCGCACACAAAACGCCCGCACGCAAAACGCCCGCACACAAAAAACGCCCCTCAGTACAGAGTACGCAGTCCTTTTATCGCCTTAGTCCCCACGATTTCCTGGAAAAGTCTGCCCATTTCCACAGAGCTCGTTGTAATATGTGCCGCCCCGTGGACCTCCATGCGCGCATGCCCAGGTGGTCATGGTGGTCTCGCTGGTCGAGGGTCGGCCCACGGTGCCTTCAGCCTCTGCACATCTTCCTCGCCTCAATTTCCTCCCGACCCGGCTCACGCGCAGGTACAGTCTGGCTGGTACTGCCAGGGATGTTGTTATTTGCGCTTCGGGCAGACGTCGTGGTTTCTTCGGGGACTACCCGTCTCCTTCAAGGCGTACTCTGTTGCATCAACAGGATGCGGAGGCCAGGAAGTGGTAGTGGTGCAGCAGCGATGTTGAGACAAACAAAGTCCTACACAGTCTCCTACAGGCTCTCTAGGGAGCTGGGATGGCTCTGGAGAAGAGCAAGGGAGCATTTCTTTGCCTGCAGGGAGGCATCCATGAAAAAAAGAAACCTTTTTAAGCATGTACCTTCTTGCAGCAGGATGATCTGACACTTCCTGTCACTGTTCCTGGACATTTGTGCTGGCCTGGGAGCAGAGAAGCTGGCTCTGAGAGGACAGAGTCAGTCTGTGGGGCCATATCCTGGACCTGAGACCAGGGGTTCTGCACTTTCAATGACCTCCATTGCCTTGTGCCATGATAAGTCTCCATCCCTGGGGTTGATGGGGAGGCTGAGAGCCCTCTCTGCTCCCCAGCAGCTGCTCTGCCCTTCAGAGGGGCTGGGGCTGTGGGGTGAGTTCCCAGAGCTCTACAGCACCCTGCATCCCAGACTGGGCTTCTCTGTGGGGCTGAGCTGGGGAGCAGGCAGGGGAGATGGGGAGAGCTGGGGAGGGGCTGGTCTGCACTGTAAATTTGCCTAGGAGAGGAGAACAACAATGTTCAGTGAGCTGTGTGACCACGCAGCGTGAGGACACAATCCAGTGGGTGTGTGGGACAGAGCCCAGTCTCCTGGAAGGGAGCTGAGACCTGCAGGTGCAAGAGAGAGGAGGCTGGTCTGTGCCCTTGGTGGCACAGACAGACAGACAAGGTGTCTCGGGGCAGTTATCACCCCCCAGCCTCTCCCATCAGCCATTTCCAGCTCTGGCCAGTTGATCCAGTTTATGGGTGTTTTTGCTCTGTGGCCATCTCCTTCCTCCTGCTGGTCCTGGTGCCTGTGGCGGGGGAAGAGCCAGCCCTGCCCCAGCCTCTCTTCTTGCCCAGACCTTGGCAGACCCCAGAGCAGGGCTGTCTGTGAACCCTTGTGCGGGACACGGTTGGGGCTTGGGAAGGAATGGGAAATGGGTGAGTTGCAAAAGCATGATGGCTGGTAGGGATGGATGATGAGATCTTGGCTAGGGGATCCCGTGGGGGATGTTTCCTCACTCCAAATACACCCTGTCCTGTGCAGTGTCAGTTGAGGGGGGACTGTGGGGGCATGTGTTGAGCAGTGGGGCTGCACTGGTGCAGGGATGGGTCACGGGTGGGAGCCACAGCCCAATGTTCAAGAAGTGGAAGCAAGGACAGGCAATGAAGGATGAATTTAGAAATAAGTCCTGAGTGTGAGGGTATGTGTTTAGGAAATCCAAAGCTCCCCTGGAGCTGAGGGCGGCTGCAGGCAACATCCAGAGCAAAATGAAGAGCTTCAGTCCCTGCGTTTGCAGTAAAAGACTGAACAAGGCACATGCCAGTTGCTGATGAATGGGGAGGGGGTTTCATAGCAGCAGAGACAGGTGGGGATGAGCGAGTCAACACCTTCCTTGCTTTAGGCTTTACTAACCAGTTCTCCCAAGCGTCTGTTCAGTGACAGGGTTCCTCTTGACAGGCTTCCTCAGCCTGGAGAAGGGATAGCTGAGGGGCACAGCATAGCAAGGGGGGCTTCACCTTCCTCCCCATGAGGCTAGCCAAGCCTTGGAACAAGCACTGGCCACCCTGAGAGGCTGTGAAGTCCTCCATCCTTACAGGTTTTCTAGACCCGGATGGACCAAGGTCTAGGAAGCCAAGTCTCACCATATACCTGACCCTGCTTTGAGCAGAGGGGTTTCCCATTGCTGTGGTTTGGGCCTGATCGGCAACCAACCACCGCAGCTAATCACCCTCCCTTCCCTCTCCCCACCTGGGAATGGGGGAGAGTATTAGAGGGATGAAGGGAGACTCGCTGGCTGAGATAAGAACAGTTTAATAATGGCAATAAAATGAGAACAATAACGATGATAGGGGGAAAACAAAAAAGAAATATATAAACAGGCAATGTACAGCGTAATTGCTCACCACCCGCTAACCAATATCCATCCCATTCCCGGCCATCGACCCCGAGATACCAAGATCCCACAATCGCAATCCCGGAAGCGAGAGCCCTCCTTCCCAACCACCCCTCATTATATAGTGAGCATGAAGTTCCATGATATGGAATATTTCACTGGCCAGTTAGGGTCAGGTGCTCCAGCTGTGCTCCCTCCCTGCTCCCTGTGCCCTTGCGCACGGGCAGGACATGGAGAGTGGGAGAGTCCTTGAAGTCTCAGCAGCAGCTGAAAACATCAGTGTGCTATCAGCATTCTTCTCATACCAAACCCAAAGCTAAATCCAAAACACAGCACTCATCTAGTCCCTGAAAAGGAATATTAACTCTATTTCAGCCCAAACTAAGACACCCATACACCTCCCGAGGTCTATGCTGAGCCTCAGTGATCTTATCCTATGATGTCCTGTCTGATACCTGATCAGCTGATGACACAACAGATGTTTATGGGGCCCGGATTCTCCTGTGTTTACGTGACCAGTGAAGGCAAGTCAGGTGAACGTCTCCTCCACTCCACTGACTGCAAGGGGAGCCTGGACCCACTGCCTCAGGCAGCTCTACGTTACCACTGAAGCTCCCTGCATCCAGCTTTAACACCCTCAAAGGCCATGGTCTGCACCCCGAAGCTCCTACACGTAGGGTTTGGGAATCAAGGAAGCTGAATGACACCTCTGACTTGCATACAATCCCAGTGTTCGTGGACAGCAAGGAGTTTCTGGTGTATTCCCAGTTCATGTGAACTCCAATCGCAAATGGGATTTGTCTCCCTTTGTTTCAGACAACCGCTGTTTGGGTGTCTGTCCACTCTTGCTCATACAGGCTCTTCTTCCAGTTGACAGTGGGACTTCAACCTCCTCCACTGTGATTCACCCTCACAGCACTTTTAAATCACTTGGTTCCTTTGCTGTCTTGGCCTCCGGGAACCTGATCAGCCCTCACACAGCCTGGGTATTGGCTCACTCCTGGGCACTTCTCTCCGGGTGAGCCCCCTCCGAGGTGAAGTCCCAGGTGTGGTTCTGAGGTGACATGCTGCTCGGTGCCAGGTCTGCTCCAGAGGAGATAGGGCTGAGCACGGTGTCCCTGAGCATGGCCTGCCCTCCTGCCTGCTGCAGCTGGTTGGGTGGCTGTAACAGAGGGTTCCTCAGAGCCAGCACCCAGACAGGTCCCTGGCACCTGCCCCAGCCCTCCCTTTTCTGGCACAGGCAGTCGATGACTGGCTAGGGCTGGACTCTGACACTCACGCACAATGCAGAACTGAATGAGAATGTGAATGCTGAGGACAGACATGGCTGCAGTGACCATGGCAGGGGAAAAAGACAAGCAGCAGAATCACAGCCTTGCACTGCAGCACAGCACATTCACAGGGTTGAGCATCTGCTTGGTGGGATCCCGGAGAGCCAAGATCCATGGAGCCAAAGATCTTGGATCTTTGTCGACAACAACATCAAAGCCAAGAAACACATCAGTCTGATGTGCTGGGAGCTGAGCAGGGCCTTGTTGGAGCATAGTAGGGTTGGGCAGGGATTTTCTGGCTGAAGAGATCAAACACCAGAAGGCATTGCACAAGGGTGGAAGAGGGAACAGGTTGTCCAAGAGACAGATACAGAGATGGCCTTGGGGCACAGGGGTGGAGGCAGGAATGCCAAAGCTCAGCCAGAGCTGGAATTAGCAAGGAATGGGGATAGCAAGCAGAAGGCTTTCTCTGAATTCACTGGCAGAACAAGGAGTCAGCTTAGGAAAATAGAGTCTCATGGCTCAGTGGGGCAGCATGTGTTGTGGCAAAGACCTAGAAAATGCTGAAGAAATCCTTGTTTTCCCATCTTCTCCCTGTAAGATCTGCCACCATGACCTCCCTGGTCCCAACATCTGTGCTAGCAGGGCTGCCCCCATGGCAGAGGAAGATGTGCCTGGGGAGCACTTACAGTACTTGGGCACACACAGGTTCCATGGGACCAGAGGGAATGTGCCCAAGGGTGCTGGGAGAGCTGGCTGGTGTCATTGCAAGGCTGCTCCTGGTCACTTTTGAAATGTCAGGGTAAACAGGGAGTTCTCTGGTGACTGGGCAAAGGCAGGCAGTGCACCCATTTTCATGCAGGGCAAGAACAAGCATCCATGGAACCACAGGCTGGTCAGACACATCTCAGTCCCTGGGAAGGTGATGGAGCAAATTCATTCAAGTAGTTCCTTTGCCCACATTCATCAGCTGTTGCTCTCTGAGATGCCCTGGGGTAGCTGAAGTACCCATGGGGCACTTGAAAGGGTGACCCAGGACATATGGGATCCCTTCCGGAACATTCTCCGGTCATCAGGAAAAGGATCTCCAGAAACCTCTATTGAGACAACTCCTGTCTCTGCATTGAGTAGAAAGGGAGGTCTAGGAAACTTAATTTGACATAGACATCTGCACGGAGGTGTCTGATGTTGGGGGAGACAAGTTTCCTAATTTTCTTCACTTAAAAAGGAGTCACTCTACAGTTACCCTTGTGGGAAATAAAAAGGGAGTGTTCATGGATGATCCAGAGACCCCTTTGAGTAGACACAGATGTGTTGAGACAAGTGCAAATCTGCCACCCAATCCCAAGGTGTTTCACTGAGGTCTGTCACCCAGCTCCCCTGTATCAGGTGAGAAGACCTGCCACCTTAGTGGGTGACCCTCTATGTGCAGAGAGTGAGTCGTGGCCTGGATGCTTTTGGGTGGGGAGCGGTTTTAGTGTGCTGGGATCTCTGCAAGACAGAAAAATATCTTTCTTTTATACTGCAGGCCTGTGTATGACAGAAATATTTAGAAGCTGTCAATAAAATGAATCAAAGAGGGAATTAGGAAATATGGAAAGCAAAGGATATGTTTTAATAAAATTTCAAATGTTTAAATTCTCTGTGCTCGTTTCCTCCAAGTTTGTCTTTGTTTAGCTCCTTTCTTGTTTAACAGCAGCCAGTCCCAGGGAAATACATCAGATACATTGGGGTGTCTGCAAGGGACACTCGATGTTCATGGTCAGACAGATGAACTCCACAGAAGTGGGAAGAGCTGCCTGACACTTTAAAAAAAAAAAAAAAAAAAAACAAAAAAAAAAAAAAAAACAAAAAAAAAACCCACCTGAGCACTTTCTCATCCTCTGAGATGATATAAAAATTTAATAAAGTGGTGATGTTTTTCCACCATGACTTCATGGGAAATTCTAGGAAGTGTATTAATTGCAGGAAAAGAAGACATATGCTCCTTCCCCTGTGCTACCATTGCCAGGACTCTGTCCAGGATACTGTGCCTTTAACCTCCCTAATTTTACCCCCTGTCCAGCTCTAAAGCCATCTTCTCAGCACACTCACTGGATTATATGGTTTCCAATGTTCTCTAGTTTTCCTTTCCTGTTATTCCTTGCTCACCCAGATATCTTTCAACACCCCAGGTTGAAGCTCTGAGCTTCAGGGACTTAGAAGCCTGCCCTTGTCTTTCATAAGTCTCATTCTCTCTTAAGCCACCTCCTTCATTGTTGTTGGAACTCTCATTTCCCTTGGATCTGTCTGAGACATTGCTCATGAGGTTACCTCCTGTGGATGGTGAAGCTCATTGAAGGCAGCTTCACCTTAACATCACTTGAGGAGTGTGGGTTATTGTTTCTTAAAATTTACCACGTTTTCCTTCTGTTGGTTTGTAATGAAGAGAAATTCTGCTGTGCATGTGTGCAGCCAGGTCTCTGAGGAAAGCCAGTGGGAGCTGGTGCAGCGGAGCTGTAATGTCCAGCTGCGGGCCTGGGTGCAGAAGTCTGAAGGAAGGAGAAGTGCTGCAAGTGCCAGGGGGACGATGAGAGAAGTGGCAGGGCTGGGGAGGTGAGGAATCAGGCTGTCCATGCAGTGTCTGACCTTCAGGAGGAGCTGGCCCTACCCATCCTGACAGCACTAGGAGACCCTCTGCATCAAGATCAGAGGAGGATACAATCACTTATTCTGTAAACTGAAAAAGTAATATAGTAAACTTAAAACTAAAAAATACTTCTGTATTAAATGCTCAGTCAAATGTTCCCCTTTACATACACTCCAGAGACCTCTTCTGTCCAAGGCTTGATAACTGAAGAAAACAATTGAAAGACATTTTGCATTTGAATGAGCCCCATGGTGTCTTCAGTGCTGAGACCATGAGCTTCAGATGCTGAGAGGAGCTTGAAGAAACATCCAAAGAAGTAAACATCAGAGGCAACCCCTAAGGTTTCAAGGAGTGTTAATGGGTCCCAGTGAGGGCCATCAGCACCAAAACCTCCCCAGGGGCTGGTTAGAGCAGGAAGTTGGAGGTGTCAATGAGAGGCAAACAAACACAATGTTAAGGTGGTTCTGGTGCTTAGTAAACCTTCAGGTGTTTAAGCCAAAGTGACAAAGCCTGACCCCCAGCCCCTGGGAAGGGAGATCCTGTCCCTCACACATTGGCCAGAGTTCTTCTTGGGGCAGTGTCATGTGGGAATGTGCGATGACAAGGGCAGGACTATGGTATGACACCTGTGGGTGTCTCCTGGGTGGGTCAAGGAGGCCATGAGATCCTGGTACGCTAAGATTAATGTTTGTCCAGGTAGGCCTTAGTTATGGAGGCAACAGCCATAGGCAAGGGGGAAAAGACTTTGGCTCTGCTGGGGGCTCTTAGCCTTGCCAGAGCCTTCAGTTGTCTTTCCCACAGGCTGTCCTCAGTGTCCCACACCTGCAGCTCTTTCTCTGCAGACTCTCAACATCAGCCTTTCTTCCCCACCTCGCTCTCACCTGAGCATTTCACTGCCCTCACTGGTAGAGAATAGAATAGACGAGACTATTTCTGTTGGGAGGGACCTGCAACGATCATCTAGTCCAACTGCCTGACCCATTCAGGGCTGACCAAGTTACAGCATGGTATTAACGGCATTGTCCAAATGCCTCTTAAACACTGACCACCCTGGGACATCAACCACCTCTCTGGGAAGCCTGTTCCAGTGTTTGTCCACTCACTCGGTAAAACAAATGCTTCCTCATGTCCAGTCTAAATCTCCCCTGGCTCAGCGTTGAACCGTTCCCACGTGTCCTATCACTGGATACCAGGGAGAAGAGATCAGCACCTCCCGCTCCATGTCCCCCCCTCAGGAAGCTGCAGAGAGCAATGAGGTCACTCAGCCTCCTCCTCTCCAAACCAGACAAACCCAAACACCTCAGTCACTCCTCATAACACATTCCTTCTAGCCCTGTCACCAGCTTTGTTGCCCTCCTCTGGATGCATTCGAGGACCTTCACGTCCTTCTCAAACTGTGCAGCACAGAACTGCACACAGTATCGAAGGTGAGGCCGCACCAATGCTGAGTATCTATCCATCCTCCTGGTTGTTCCTTGAAACACAAAGCTGTGGGCTCTTCCAGACTCCCTCTGGGTGACTTGTTGCAGCACAGCACTGCCCTTCAGGTGACTTTTCTTTCTCTTTGTCTCCATTCTCTACCTCCCAAGCTGCACTTTGTTCTATGATGTCTTTCTCCTGCTGTTTTCCACTTGGAAGAAAAGCTCCATCACCTCTGACACCTCCCCTCAAGCATGCTCAGGTTAATCCTTTACTGCCTGGAACCTCCATGCCTTGGGCCAAAGATGCCCATGTCCCTCAGCCTCCACACACAGGTCAGGTGCTTGAAGCCCCAAACCCCCTCATTGCAGACCTCCCCTCAGCACTCTCCACCTCCTCCCAACACCTACAAAATAAGGAGCTGCACAGAGGCACACACCTGTGTGTGTAGAGCCACACCAGTGCTGAGTTGAAGGGGAAGCTAACGCAAGTTTTCTGGGTTGCCACATTCTTCCTAAAGCAAGCTCAGCTGGCCTTGTTCATGGTGAGCATGCACCACTGGCTTGTATGCCATCCCTCCTAGTGCCCAGGCCTTCTTTCCTGATCAATGTTGGGGGAGGTTTCAATATGATCCCAAGAACAAGATTAAGATGCAGACAAGGTCAAATGCCTAACACTAGAAACAGCTTTTATTATCAATATTAGAAAAAAAAAAAAAAAAAAAAAAAAAAGGAAAAAGTATCAATAGGCTAGACTAGATGGAAAAGACAGAAATCAAGCAAGCAGTGGGAATAGGGCTACAAGTGTAGTCACCACCATGGATCCATGGTGTCCAGTGGTTTAAGTCTCTTGGTGCTTTTTCAGTAGACAATCACACAGGGCTTGTCTCAACAGCCCTTCCTTTCTCGATTTGGGGCTGCGGTTTCCATAACAATGACACGAAGTCGTGGTTCCTCCTCATTCCTGCACATATGCCGGGATGTTCTTCCCAAGTGTCTTGCAGCCCTTGGAGAGATGTTTCTCACCAGTGATATCTCTGTGGCCTTGCAGCCATCCTTGCAAACAGACAATTACTATGCCTACTAGTCACTAGCTGATTGGCTTAAGCTCTAAAGGTCGTATTTGCACGGTCCACCTACTTGCAGTTAGCTAACAGCACAAGCTTCTCATAACACTAAGTTTCTCATGTTACTTACTATTCCTAATTCCCCTTAACCTGTTTTCGATACACCATGATACACAAGGCTGAAACGTCCTTGACATTCTTCATGTATCAGCAGCTGCAAGCAGCTGCAGGCAAACCCTAGTGGGGCCCAGCATCAGCGAGGCAGCATCAGCCCTTAGAACAGGCTCTGATTGTACAATTGCCCGGTGGGCTCAGGACCCTTGTCTCTGATCCATTCTCCAACACCTGCCATGGGCTTTCACCTCTTTAATCTGGAGGAGGATCACACCCAGCTTTGCCCTTGAAAGGAAAATCCATGCTGCTGAGAGCAGAGGAATCCACTTTAAAACTCCCCTTCTAGGAAAGATCTCTGAGCTTTTAGATTGCCTGCAGATGGGCTGTCTAGCAAAATCATCATCTTTCTCCGCAGCCCATGGAGAGCCTTTCCCAGAGAGCCCCAGGCTAGAAGAGGGCTGGGGCACTTTGCTCCCATGGACACATCTGCATGGCAGGACCTGCAGTGCCAGTGGCTGAGCTGCAGATGAAATCCCCATCCCCAGAGAGCCTGCAAACCAGAGCAGCAGCAGCAGGGGCTGGTGGAGAAACAAGGAGAAATGCCCCAGTGCTTCTGCCAAGGGAGGCAAGGCCAGGGAGGGACAGACGGGCACTCAGGGGAGTCTCCTCTGCTGCAGCAATGGCTGCAGAGGAGGCAGCTCCTGCCCTGGAGCTCAGGGCCTGGAGGGCAGAGGCTGTGCTGGCTGGGGAAGGAGACCAGGGGGGCTTCTTAGGGAAAATCTCCTTCACTGAAAGGCTAATAGGGCAGTGCCCAAATACCACCCCTGAGCCATTGCTGTCAGCCTGTTTCTGTCCCTCCCTGCCAAAGCTTCTGGTGCCTGGAGCTGTCCCTGCCTGGAGCTGATTCTCTGTCCCCTTATCTCCTCCCTGTCAGTGCTGCCAGCCCCCATCCCACCTGCCCTGTGCTGAGCTCTGCCCTGTGGACCCCTCCTGGCAGCAGGACACTGCCCAGGGGCAGCTCTGTGTCTGCAAGTCCTAGGGAGCAGATGTGATAAACCCCGAGGACACCACAGCAGTTATGGGGTTCCAGTAGGCAAAGTAACAGGTGAAAGAGTTTGAACAGAGTTTCCTCACAGAACTAATCACATCTCACTGTAATGCTCTGGGAGTCTGGGTCTGTTTGCAAACCTATCAGCTCCGACGTTATTCACAGCCTCACAAACACAACAAGGAACAGAAAGCAGAGTCCCTGGAAAGCATATTTCCTTCCAGGTAGCCCCAGAGTTGATGTGCTCCTTGAAAAGATTCCTCTAGCAGTGTCCAGGGGGTAATCAGGAGCTGTGAGCATCCCTGATCCACGCAGCAGCCTCTGGAGAGCAGAAGGAGCCTGCCCTGGTGGGGGTCTCTCCTTCCCCCCACAGCTTCTCCCCACAGTGCCGTGGGGAGCTCCTCGGCCAGGCTGAGTGCTGACCCTGGCAGGTGGCAGAGTCCCTGCCCCAGCACACAGCCCCTGGGGTGCAGGGACCCTGCTGGGAAGGACAGCCCTGGGCACCCCTGCCTGCACACCCGGCTGCACACCCCTGCAGCCAGCCCCGCCAGAAGGCAGCCCTCATGCCCTGCCCTTCGCAGGGGGCACCAGGAAAGCCCTGCTCGGGAGCACCTCCTCCTCCTCCTCCTCCTCCTCCTCCTCCTCCTCCTCCTCCTCCTCCTCCTCCTCCTCCTCCTCCTCCTCCTCCTCCTCCTCCTCCTCCTCCTCCTCCTCCTCCTCTTCCTCCTCCTCCTCCTCCTCCTCTTCCTCCTCTAGGCAGGAGGCAGATTCCTGGCGGCTCTGCCACCTTCCCCAGATCCCTCCCCGAGCTGCAGCTGCATTGCCCTGCACCCCCAGACTTACTGTGGCCAGGGCCCTGACGCTTGCTCCTCCTTGGAGCTCTCGGCAGCCTCCCAGCCCAGGCTGCCTTGAAGCTGTGTGTGCCTCGCTGCTCTGCCCTGGGTGCCTGCAGGCAGTGCCCTCAGCCCTGCTGCACTTTGCAGAGGAGCTGCTCCTGGGCAGAGCTGTCTCTCTGCAGCGCTGCCCACTTGCCAGGAGCTCCCTCCAGCCCAGGAGCCCGGCCCAGCTCAGCACCACAGCAACAGCCCAAGGCAGTTTAATGACCCCTCAGGAGGGTTTGGTGCCAACTCCATGGAAAACAGGCACAGAGAAGCTGAAGAAACCTCTGAAGAAATCAAAGTTATATTCAAACTCCAAAGTTTCTTGTGATTTTAATTGTTTCCACTGAGAGACACTGTTGACAAAGCCTCCTCAGGGTCCTGTTACAGCAGGGAGGGATTCCAGCGCCCAACCAATTCTTACTCCCATCCCTGGATCATTCCAAGCATTATCTTCATCCAGCTCTGATCTTTTCACTCGTGCCAAATTCAAATTTTCCTGACTTCCTCTAAAGGGAGATTTCTTCAAATTGGGCATAATGTAAGCAGTCCTAAGTATTTTGTTTAACTTTCCCATCGATTGGTAGATGAAATGCCCAGGTACCGTCATTCATTGCCCAGACTAAATGTCAGGGACTTGGGATCATGTAACTTTGGCAGCTCACTTTCCAAAGTCTTGTCACATTTAAGTCATTTTTCAATCCCCGACATAAACAACCGAATTTTAAAGCTGCTGCCAAAGGAGGTTGTCTTAGTTTGGACTGAAATAGAGTTAATATTCATTTTCAGGGACTAGATGAGTGCTGTGTTTTGGATTTAGCTTTGGGTTTGGTATGGGAAAAATGCTGATAGCACACTGATGTTTTCAGCTGTTACCGAGACTTCAAGGACTCTCCGACTCTCCATGTCCTGCCCGTGCGCAAGGGCACAGGGAGCAGGGAGGGAGCACGACCACAGCACCTGACCCTAACTGGCCAGTGAAATATTCCATATCATGGAACATCATGCTCACTATATAAAGAAGGGGTGGTTGGGAAGGAGCTCTCTCGCTTCCGGGATTGCGATTGTGGGATCTTGGTATCTTGGGGTCGCTGGCCGGGAATGGGATGGATATTGGTTAGCGGGTGGTGAGCAATTACGCTGTACATTGCCTGTTTATATATTTCTTTTTGTTTTCCCCCTATCATTGTTATTGTTCTCATTTTATTGCCATTATTAAACTGTTCTTATCTCAGCCTGCGAGTCTCCCTTCATCCCTCTAATCCCCTCCCCCATTCCCAGGTGGGGAGGGGGAAGGGAGGGTGATTAGCTGCGGTGGTTGGTTGCTGATCAGGCCCAAACCACAACAGAGGTATACACTGGATCGCTTGGCTTACCATACTACAATTGTATATCTGCTCACACTGCCACCAAGGGACTACTTCCTCTTTTTCTCTGGTCGTGGTGCTTCTATCCAGTACAGTTGGATCTACTGTGAATTCTAATCCCTCCCATGCAAAACACCATGAGGCCTTTGCCATATATTGAAACTGTAGGAGTATACTCATAGACCAAATAGAATCCCATTCCTGTTCTTTCTTTTATAGTTGTTTTGCCTGTTCACATTCCCATTTCATGGTCATTTTTGATACATTTCGTTTTACAGGCTCATCATAGCTGCACCACCCAACACTTTTAAACCTTCCTATAGGAATATAGTGATAATTCAACAGTTTTGCACAATATGCTTTGCTCCCTAGGGATTTCCACTGTTTCTTAATGGTGTCTACCTTCTCCTGCCATCCAACTACAGGCCTCTGCCTGCAATGGGTAGTCTCATTCCTTTTTTCTACAGTAGTCATGTTCAGTGTCAAAATTTCCCATGGGATAGATTCTCCAACTGCTCATGGTATTGGTAGACAGGCAGTAATTTGTGATACATTTTGTAAATTTGCAAATTCCTTAATCAAACCTATCATCAAATTCTTCTCCTGAGTTTTACCTGGTACCGATATTACTTGTTCCATGTCCCTTTCCTCTTCTGCATCCCGTTCTTTTCTTATTAAAATTTCATCTCTTACCTGTAATTTTCCGTCTACTCCTACCCACCAGTCATTCACGTTATGGATTTGAGTCTGAGTATCATTAGTCACCTGTGCTTGGCCTGACAATGATTTTTCCTTTGTCTACGTTTCCACCATCATAGACTGTAAGACTAACAGAAAGACAAGGTTCAGACAATTATTCATGCTTCAAAGTCAATTTTAATGTCTCTGGGTTTCCAATCACTCTCCACTTTGTAGATGGTGCTTTCTTCACTCTGGTGTAATGAATCTAAGCATCTGATTCAGCAATCTTAATTGCGGTGAATGTGGTTAGGAGGACTTGATAGGGTCCCTTCCACTTCTCTTGTAAGGGTTCCGTTGTCCAGGTCTGTATGTAGACATAGTCTCCAGGTTGAAAGTCGTGTACTGGATTTTCCAGAGCCAGGGGTCGATTCCACACTACTGCACTCCGGAGTTTAGCTAAAGTTTTTCCAAGAGAAAGCAAATAATTTTATACATCTTGTTTTGCTGTTATATGCATATTTGGATTAGGTTCAGGTGTCTCGTATGGGTTTTCTATACATTAATTCATAGGGGCTGACTAACATCCCACTTCGGGGATTTACCCTAATGTGCAACAATGCTAATGGGAGTGCCTGAGGCCACTTCAATTTAGTTTCTTGACATATCTTACTAATTTGTCTTTTTAAAGTCCGATTCATCTTTTCTACTTTTCCACTGGACTGTGGTCTCCAGGAAACGTGCAAATCCCAGGATATCCCTAGGGCTTTGCTTGTGTCCTGCACCACGGTGGCTACAAAATGCGGACCTCTATCTGATGATATTCCAATAGGCAGCCCAAATCTTGGAATTATCTTTTGTAAAAGCCATTTGATTGTTTCTTTAGCTTGATTTGTGCAACAGGGAAGGGCTTCTGGCCATCCAGAAAAGGTATCAACCCCAACCAGATCATACCGATATCCTTTACATTTGGGTAATTCGGTAAAATCAATTTGCCAATAGTCACCAGGTTCCACTCCTACTTTCAATTTGCCCATTTGGACTCTTTTCTGTACCACTGGATTATTCTTTAAACATACATTGCATTTTGCAGCAACTGATTTAGCCATCTCTAACATCCTTACCGATACTATGTGCCTCTTCAGGAATCTCACCAGGGCCTCTACACCCCAATGGCATTCCTGATGTTTTACTTGTAGTATTTCCCTCATAATTAATGGGGGCACAACCACCTGGCCTTCAGAGGTTGTCCACCATCCTTCTAAATTTTTCTTTGCATTTAAAAATTGAGCTAATTTCTCATCTTCCTTCGAGTATTCTGGTGGTTCCTTTGGGAGAGTTACAGTTCTATTAGGAATTATTGCCATTTGTAACACTCGCTGTTGAGCTGCTTCCTTGGCAGCTTGACCAGCTAACCTATTCCCTCCTGCTATTTTTGTATTTCCAGATTGATGTGCTTTACAGTGCATGATCACTATTTGGGCCGGTTCCTGAACCGCCAATAACACCTGTGAAATTTCCTTCTGATGCTTATCATTTGCCCCCTGGGAGTACAATAGTCCTGGTCCTTTCCGTAATGCTCCATGGACATGAACCACTCCAAAAGCATATTTTGAATCTGTCCAGATGTTCACTTTCTTTCCCTTACTTAATTCCAATGCTCGTGTTAAGGCAATTAATTCTGCTTTCTGTGCTGATGTAGTGTTGGGCAGTGCATTTGCCTCTACCACAGTACTTTCGTTTGTTACCGCATATCCTGCGTAGCGAGTTCCATTCTGTACAAAGCTACTGCCATCTGTAATCAGCTCCCATTCAGGATCTTCGAGAGGGACATCCTTCAAATCTTCTTGACTAGAGTATGTATGTTCAGTAGTTGTTATACAATCATGTTCAGGTTGTTCTTCCTCCTGTGAAGCACTCAGAAATACTGCATGATTTACAAGATTAGCTGTTTTCAGAATCACATCATCTTGCTCTGTAAGGATTACCTGTTATTTCATCATTCGGCTAGGGGACAGCCAACACCCCCCTTTTTGTTCCAGCAGTGTAGCAACCATATGCGGAACACAGACTGTGATGGTTCTTCCCAAGGTGAGCTTTCTGGTTTCTTGTATAAATATTACTGTTGCTGCTACTGCCTGCAAGCAGGAAGGCCATCCTTTGCTCACCGTGTCCAGTTATTTAGAAAAGTACCCCACAGGTCTCTTCCAGCTTCCCATCCTCCGAGTTAGGACTCCCAGGGCAAGGTGCTGCCTTTCATGGACAAAAAACTGGAAATATTTAGTTATATCAGGTAATCCTAGTGCTGGTGCTGTCATTAAAGCTAGCTTTTGAAAGGCCTCCTGTTGTTGTTGACCCCATACGAAAGGTGTGAATTTTTGAGCCTGGTATATTGATTTGGCCAAGAGACCATAATCCATAATCCAAAGACGACACCACCTGGACATTCCCAAGAAAGCTCTTACTTCATGTACAGTCCAAGGTTCCGGAATAGCACAGATTGCTTCCTTTCGATCAGTCCCCAATCTTCTTTGCCCCTTTGAAATTTCAAAGCCCAAATATATCACAGTTTGGCTTGCTATTTGGGCTTTCTTCTTAGACACCTTATACCCATTAAGTCCAAAAAAAAATTTAAAAGTTCAATGGTTACCTGTATACAGGCTGTCTTTTCTTCTGTAGCTATTAAGATGTCATCCACATATTGCAAGAGTAGATGTTCTGGTCGCGGAGTCACTGTCTTTTCATTTGTCCATATCTCTAGTTCTTTGACAAGTTGACTACCGAAGATTGTTGGGCTGTTCTTAAATCCTTGGGGTAGTCATGTCCAGGTTAACTGTACTTTACGCCCTGTTTTGGGGTTTTCCCACTCAAAAGCCAACAGCTTACGACTTTCCTGTTCCAGGGGGTATGCAAAAGAAAGCATCTTTCAAATCAAGCACTGTAAAACACCGATATTTTTCTTTAAGGGCTGTCAATAAGGTATATGGGTACTACCAGGTGAATGACCTTTACAATTTGATCTATAGCTCTCAAGTCCTGTACTAATCTATACTCACCTGTGAGCTTTCGGACTGGTAAAATAGGGGTATTATATTCTGACTTGTTGGAGAATGGCTCAGAGACAAGGGTCATGAGCCCACCGAGCAGTTGTACGATCAGAGCCTGTTCTAGGGGCTGATGCTGGGCCTCGCTGATGCTGGGCCTCACTAGGGTTTACCTGCAGCTGCTCTCAGCTGCTGATACATGAAGAATGTCAAGGACGCTTCGGCCTTGTGTACCGTGTTGTGTCAAAAACAGGTTAAGAGAAATTAGAAATAGTGGCATGAGAAACTTAGTGTTATGAGAAGCTTGTGCTGCTAGCTAACCGCAAGTAGGTGGACCATGCGAATAAAGCCTTTAGAGCTTAAGCCAATCAGCTAGTGACTAGTAGGCATAATAATTATCGTTGTCTGTATAAATATATGTACCCTGGACCAAAAAATTGTACTATGCTTTATCACTCACATTGAGTCTGTCTCGGCATTTTATTCCTCTGCCACTCCGCAACCATAATGGTTTCAACAATGAAAGTTAACCCTATCCCAGCCAGACCAAACACGCTTGCACTGGGGGCCCCAAAATTGATACGATAGTGTAGAGGTGTTCAAATGAGTGATGAGTGGTGGGTAAATCACTACCCTCACTGCTCTTTAAACACTCCAGGACACTGCTGGCTTCCTTTGCAACCAGGTCATGCTGGATTGTGCTGATTGCTGCTGGATCATGTTTTGCTCCCTGACCCCCAGCATGACCAAGGCCTTATCCGCAGAGCTGCTCCCCAGCCAGGCAGTCCCCTTCTCCTGTCACTGCAGGGTGTCATTCTCTCCCAGGGGCAAGACCTGGACATTGTCCTTCTTCTGTCCTGTGAAGTTCCTGACAGGACAGTCCTCTCATCTGACAGGTTTCATTGGAATGGCATCCCTAGGGCACAGGAATGGTCTTCTTAATTTAGTGTCATTGACAAACACTGTCAGAATTGCCTCCTCTGGGTCACAGATAGAGCTATTAAAATGCCCAGATCCCAGGAGAGTTCCCTGTGCTGCCCCACAATGCCCCAGTATCTCCCACTGACCTCCAGGTAGGGTATGACCCCTTCACCACAGCTCTCTGAGCCTGAGCCTCCAACTGGTGTTTCACCTCCCTGTCTGTCGACCCACCCAGACTGTAATGACCCAACGTGGGTATGAGAATATTGAGGGAGATCATGGCCAATGTCTTGCTGCATTGGAGGTACCTGACATCCACTGTTCTTATGTCATGCACAAAATCAGTTACTTCATCCTGCGGGAAATCAGGTTGGCGGGGCATGATTTACCCTTGGACAGTCTCTGCCAACTGCATTTGGACATTTTCTTCTCTTTCAGGTGCCCAGGAACGTCACCCAAGAGGACTCTAACTGACGGCACACTCCTCACCAAAGAGAGCTTGTACAGCCTGTGATTCCCTGGGTGGCCCTTGGGGGCTCTTTCAAAGATGGCTGCAACATTGGCTTGTCCTCTCCCACAAGAAGCCTCTACCAATCCCATGACCTCTTAAAAGGCATATGCCAAAGAAATATCCATATTCTAGTCTATCTTCATTGCCACTATCCTGCCTGGTTTACCACGTACTTAATTTCTCTAATCTTTCATGAATTTGCACCTGGCCAGGATACAATGAACATTTCTCACATCAACTTTTCAGATGCAGACTGCCGAAGCAAAGGCCCTTTCCATTATTCTCCAGAATTCTTCTTCCCTTTATTCTTCATTCCTTCAGATAACTCTCACCTATGCTGCTGTTTTGAACTCCAGGGAGTAAAAACTTTCAATAGCCTCATTGTTTCCTTAGTCAGCACTTTAATTGTGTTTATCTTTTTCTATTTACCTCCTTAAAGTATTTCTCCTAACATTAGACCTTACAAAAGGCAACCTCATTAGTGAAATCTTGTACTTGGCATATGTTTGTGGGGTGCTTTTACTGTTGATGAAACTTTCTCATACTTTAGATTTCTTTGTTTCCAAGAAACTAAAACCCTTCTGTGCCTGTGTGCAGCCAGTTCTCTAAGGACAGCAGTGGGAGCTGGTGCAAAGGACCTGTAACATCCAGCTGCAGAGATCAGTGGAGAAGGCTGATGTAAGGAGAAGTGATGCAAGTCCCAGGGGGCCAATGTGAGAAATGGTGAGACTGGGCATTGAGGAGGAAGGTTGTCCATACTGTGTTGGACCCCAAGGGACTGTCCAGACCTCCCGAGGAGACACTCTGCATCAATATCAGACACAGAATGTTGTTATCACCTCTTCTCTAAACTGAAATTAATATAAAATGCTCATTAAAATTATGAATTATTTTTATTAGATACATTTTGAAATGTTCCTCCTTAACTACATTCCAAAAATAATTCAATTAGCTGTACAAGTCTTGAAGACTTCAAGTAAATAACAGGAAAAGACAAGGTTTGTTAGGACATTCTGTATTTTAATGAGCCCCACGATGTATTTGGCCCTGAGTCTATGAGCCTCAGATACCGAGAGGAGACTGAGCAAAATACTCAAGAAGTCAAAGTCAGAAGAAAACCCAAAGTACCTTGAAGTATTGATTGGCCCCACTGAGGGCCATTACTGACAAAGCCTCCCCATGGACTCGCTAGAGCAGTTAATTGGAGGCTGTGTTTGCAGGTAGGCAAAGGCACTGTGCAGGTGGCTGTAAGGCTACAAAACCCACTTGTTTGTTTAATGAAGGAGAAAGACCAAGCCCTGACCCCCAGGCCCTGCAAAGGTAGGTCCTGTCCCTCACGTGTGGCTCACGGCTCTTCCTGGTTGGCAGTGGGGTGTGAGGATGAGCAATGCCACGTGTAGGGAAACTGCTCAACACCTCCCAGCTTCCCCAAGAAGAGGAGAGGTCAAAACAAATTTCAGAACCTGAAAATAAGGTTTATCCTGGTAGGCCTCAGCAACAGAGGTGACTGCCATTGTCAAGGGGACAAAGAGCTTGTTCTTGTGTGGCCTTTCAGCCATTCCAGAGCCCTTGGCCACCACTACTGCAGGTCTCCTTCTACTGTCCCCTTTATGCACCTTTTCCTCTTCAGGATTTTGACACCCATCTTGCTTTCCCACCGAGCTGTCACCCCAGCATTTCTGTATCGTCACTGAAGTCTCTCCATCCTTGCTGGCTGCTCCTTGAAAAACAATGCTGTGGGCTTTTTGAGAGTCCTTCTGGGCACCTCCTATGCCACAATGCAACCCTTGTAGTGAGATTTCCTTCCTTCACATCTAGACTGAAGTTTCCAAGCTACACTTTGTGGAGCTTTTCTTCTCTTCCCACAACCAAGAAAAGCTCCATCATCTCTGAAACCATCCTTCAAGCTGCAGACATCTGCTACAGTGACCTGAGCCTCCACTTTACCAGGCTAAGCAGCCCCACGTCCCTCAGACTCTCCACACAGGCACCAAATTCCATCCTCACAGATCTCCTTAGGACCTTTTCCATTTTCCCCTCCATTCCTCCAGAACAGGGAGCCCCACCCCCAGACACACTAGTCCATATGTAGCTGCACCAGTGCTGAGTCAAGGGGCATCATACAGGGAAATAATAAAGACGTTCAACAGTGTTGGCCCAAGTTGCTGGTCACCGAGGAATGTCATTATTGACTAGTTGCCAGGAGGACTCTGTACTACCAATGACACCTGGGCCTGGTCATCCAACAAAACTCCCACCCACCTCATCGTCCACTTCTTCAGCCCAGATAGAACCAATCTGGCTGTAAGGAGACCATGGGAGACCATGTCTAAGGCCCTGTTAAAGTCCAGGTACACAACATTGCCTACTCTCCCCTCCCATATACCTTCAGTAATCTTTTTCCTTTCTTTCAAGGGCCTGGATATGTCTGCAGGAGGATTTGCCCCAGCAACTTCCCAGGGACTGAGGTGAAAGTGGCCAGCCTGTAATTCTTGCAAACTTCTTTCCTGCCCTTCTTGAAGAGAAGTTTGATATTTGCCATTTCAGAGGAGCATTGAACTTCCCTGATTCTTCTGGATTTTCCAAGATGTTTGAGAAAGGTTCGTGACAACAGTGGCCAGCCCCACCAACACCTCTCTGCCCCTCCCACACTGAAATCCTTCTAAATATTGCACATTTCCACAGGAATGAGCACATGCTTGCCCTTCTCCTCTCGTCCTGCTCACAAGAGAACCAGAAAGAATTTCTTTTGGCAGGCCCACAAATCTCTGTGCAACTCACAGCTTGCCTGAGAATTTTTCTCAGTGCCTTCCTTATCCCCCACCAAATTTCTGTTCCACAGGGTGTAGATGAGGTTACTGAGCAGGGGCATGAGGATCGTGTAGAAAAAGGGTTTTGTCATACATCTGAGGAGGGCTGCTGTCAGCATCACACAGACAAAGATGAGGGTGTCATAGCAAACATTGACACTAGTTTAGTGAGAGGAGCAGGTGGAGAAGACCTTCTGTCTGCCCACGCTGGATTGGAGAGCTGCCCCAGGCTGGCAGCTCTGAGGCACGGACAGGATGCCTGTGTGGAGAGGAAGGTGAGGACTGGATCTCAGAAGAAGGCTGTGACAGCAAACAGTAGGAATGTCATGGTGTCACTGCAGGAGAGCTCCAGTGAAATCACAGAAGAGGTGGCCCACTCCACTGGGGCCACAGCACTGTATCTGTGACAGGAATGAGATGATGACCGTACATGACATCAATACCCCTAGCCAGGGTGCAGCTGCCTTCTAAGCACAGACCTGCCAGTTTGGGAATCTTGCAGAGAGAATTGGGTGGCACACAGCCCAGTACTGACCTTAGGATGTGGCCACCAGCGGGAAACACTCAGCACCTGCAAAAGGTGCCAAAACCAGCACTGACACTGCTGTGAGCAGAGGTGGTACCTATGAGGAAGAACGTGTGCTTCCTTCTTAGTTGCTTCAATGAGTTGTAAAGGAAGTTGAGAGAGGTGAAAGATCAAGGTATGTGTGCTTCTGAGTGCATTCACACTCCCTAGTTGTGCTCTGTGCCTTCTGAAAGGTGAGAAATGCCTTCTTCTGAAGGGCAACGTCACTAATGTTTGCAGAACCCCTTCTGAGTGCCCAGGTGAGATGCTCCCTAGGAGAGCTCCTTTCATTCTGTGAGTTTGAAGTCAGGGGCCAGACAGCCAAGGAAGGGTGGTGGAGCAGACAGACACAATGCAAATTTGGACTTCTGACCTAATCCGTTTCTGTCCCTCTGAAGAAAGATAAACAACCTCTCTGAGCTGGAGTGAGAGGACCATGCTGGAAATGGTGGTTGCTATGTCCTGGTCTGTGGTGAGTGCCCTGGGGCAGCTTCCCCGGCGTGCCCAGAGCACATGGGCACAGCCCAGCCCCTGCTCTGATGGGCCTTCATGTCTCTCTCAGGAGCCTGGATGTGTGAGGACGCTGCTGTGTGCCCACACTCTGCACACTCACACATTTCCACTCTTCACTGGTGGTTTCTCTCCCAGGCAATTTCCTGGGTATGCTCTTGAGAGCAACTCTGGAAGAAGACCTAAGCCCTCCTGCACTGCCCTGAGGAGATCCCCTTGTCTGATGGAAATGCTGTCATGAAGGCCAGCTCTGTCACAGAAGTGCCCACTGCCTGTCCCTGCCTGAGGTCACAGAACTGTCACATCGTGGGACAGTGACCAGGGCACAAAAGCACTCAGATCATAGACCAATAGAAGGGCTCAGGAGCAAAAAGGGGAAGTTTAAAACCAGCAGGTTAGGAAAGATCAAGCGCATTTCCTTCCTGGAAGCACTGCTCTGCCAAGACACTTTTCCCCTCCACCTCTGCACACAAGCACTGACCCAGTAGATCCAGAGAACAACTTGGAGGAAGGATCTCAGAGAAATATATTGCTGCATTATCCTTTATTTTTTTTAAACACAAAGAGAGCATGGGTCCTCATTTACAAAGTCTCTCAGTCACACAAATCTTGATAGATGCCAAATTATAAAACCTACAATTAATCACACTTCTTTGTGGAGAATTTTATGTAAAGTAAAACAAAACAAAACAAAAAAAATCATCCCCCAAAACCCCAGCAAAACCTACAGACTGTGGCCTACTGTGTAATGAGTTACCTTTTACGTTATTTACAGAATACAGGTATTTTACTGTTTCTGAAAATCATCCTGTTATCAGTTTCCTCAGGGCATCTTTGATCTCCTGGTTCCTCATGCTGTAGATGAGGGGGTTCACTGCTGGAGGCACCACTGAGTACAGAAATGACACCACCAGGTCCAGAGATGGGGAAGAGATGGAGGGGGGCTTCAAGTGGGCAAACATGACAGTGATGAGAAAGAGGGAGAGCACGGCCAGGTGAGGGAGGCACGTGGAAAAGGCTTTGTGCCGTCCCTGCTCAGAGGGGATCCTCAGCACGGCCCTGAAGATCTGCACATAGGAAAAAAGAATGAAAACAAAACACCCAAATCCTAAAGAGGCACTAGCCACAATAATCCCAACTTCCCTGAGATAGGAATTTGAGCAGGAGAGCTTGAGAATCTGGGGGATTTCACAGAAGAACTGGTCCACAGCATTCCCCTGGCAGAGTGGTAGGGAAAATGTGTTGGCCGTGTGCAGGAGAGAATAGAGAACCCCAGTGCCCCAGGCAGCTGCTGCCATGTGGACACAAGCTCTGCTGCCCAGGAGGGTCCCGTATTGCAGGGGTTTGCAGATGGCAACATAGCGATCATAGGACATGACAGTGAGAAGAGAAACTTCTGCTGACAGCAAGAAGAGAAAGAAAAAGAGCTGTGCAGCACACCCCAAGTAGGAGATGTCCCTGGTGTCCCAGAGGGTGTTGGCCATGGCTTTGGGGAGAGTGGTGGAGATGGAGCCCAGGTCAAGGAGGGAGAGGTTGAGGAGGAAGAAGTACATGGGGGTGTGGAGGTGGTGGTCGCAGGCGATGGCGGTGATGATGAGGCCGTTGCCCAGGAGGGCAGCCAGGTAGATGCCCAGAAAGAGCCAGAAGTGCAAGAGCTGCAGCTCCCGTCTGTCTGCGAATGCCAGGAGGAGGAACTCAGTGATGGAGCTGCTGTTTAAAAATTGCTTCCACTGGTCATTGGGCACTGTCCACAGAGAAGAAGACATTGAAATGTTAGTGTAGACTTGTCTGAGATAAAACCTACTTCATATCTCTCAGTGACTGCCTCTCCCTTTTAACCAAGTCCTTCGGCTCTGCTGTGAGCTCTGGAGGAGTCGGTCCTGACAGACAGCCATAGAGAAATCGGAACATGGGTGATCACGGATTAAATCCACTCATGTTCAGCATTTTTGCTAACAATTCACCTTACTGCAAGGCATAGCTGTGGGGATAATGTTTTTTTTTAAACTGTTTTCGTTGCATCACTACACATGAGGAGTGCTTTTAAGGCAGAAATTGATGGCATTTCTGCTGAACTCCTACTGAAACTTTGTGTGTCTTGAGAAATTAAGGGGCTGTCCTGAAATTCAGAGTGAGGAGAGTTGCTCTATCCATCAGCCCTGGTCTCATCTGCCCTGTGCTGGCACCGCTTTGAGCTGGATGATGGAAACTGGACACTGCTGGGACTAGAGGAATCCAGTCTCCAAGTACAGCTCTCCAAAGCCCTCATCCCCTCTCATCACACCTGAGGAGGATCTCAGATCTCCCCTCCCAGCCAGGGACACAGAGGGCTCATTGCAGCTGCCTGTGTGCAGACGCCCAGCAGCATTTCCATGGCCTTAGCACTGAGGTGTTTCCTCCCTGGGGCTGCTGGATAACACAGAGGTGCCCCACGAAAGCAGTGCCCACCTGGAGAGAAACCTGCAGCCCAGCATGAGCCCCTCAGAGCAAGAGTTGAGTGTCTAAAATGGAGGTGTCCTGAAGAGAGAATTGTGTCCTTTGTTTTGCCCTGAGCCCACAGATTATGAGGAGACTTTACCCCCAAGAACACATGTGCACGCCAGGTCCCACAGGGTTGGGCTCAAAACTGCAGCTTAATCCCATCACCCCCCATCCCAGCAAGTCCAGGGATGACAGTAAAGGGAGCAGATACAGGAGGGGGAAAATGGAGAAATACCACACTGCTCATGTTCTTGGAGGCAGAAAGGGACAGGCAGTTGGGTACTGGGTAGTTTCTCAACTTCAAGGGTGAGGCCGCTGGAAAGGTGCCACATGACATTGAGGTAAGAGACTGTGTTGGACAGGGAGGAGATCAGGGGGTTTCTCCATGGAAGGCATCTGCACTACAGGGAATGGCAGGGAGGTGCCAGAATCCCCCCTCCCACAGCGTTCCTGGCAGCAACTCCCTCTCCCTTCATGCCCATATCTCTGGTGCCTGGAGCTGTCCCTCCATGGAGATGTTTCTCTGTCCCCTTATCTTCTCCCTGTCAGTGCTGCCAGCCCCCATCCCACCTGCTGTGTGCTCAGCTCTGCCCTGCGAAACCCTCCTGGCAGCAGGACACTGCTCAGGGACATCTGTCTAGGTGCAGGGGCTCAGGCGCGACCGAGAGTGCTAAAGACAACTGAGATCTGAGTTATTCCACTAGAGTGGAGAAAAAAATCTAGCAATGCCCACCTGGCCAACCAAGAAAAGAAATCTCAAAGAAAAGGTCCTTCCATTTCAAGTAAAAGCAGCCTTGATATCCTTCTGCAGAAAGAACCTCTGCAAAAGCCCTCTGAGTGATCTGGAGCTGTGAGCATCCCTGATCCATGCAGCAGCAGCCTCTGGAGAGCAGAAGGAGCCTGCCCTGGACGGGGTCTCTCCTTCCCCCCACAGCTTCTCCCCACAACGCTGTGGGGAGCTCCCCGAGCAGGCTGAATGTTGACCCTGGCAGGCGGCAGAGTCCCTGCCCCAGCACACAGCCCCTGGGGTGCAGGGACCCTGCTGGGAAGGACAGCCCTGGGCACCCCTGCCTGCACACCCGGCTGCACACCCCTGCAGCTGGCCCTGCCAGAAGGCAGCCCTCATGCCCTGGCCCTCGTAGGGGGCACCAGGGAAGCCCTGCTCGGGAGCACCTCCTCCTCTTCCTCCTCCTCTTCCTCCTCCTCTTCCTCCTCCTCTTCCTCCTCCTTTTCCTCCTCCTCTTCCTCCTCCTTTTCCTCTTCCTCTTCCTCCTCCTTTTCCTCCTCCTCCTCCTCCTCCTCTTCCTCCTCCTCTTCCTCGTCCTCCTTGTCCTCCTCCTCCTCCTCCACCTCCTCCTCCTCCTCCTCCTCCTCCTCCTCCTCCTCCTCCTCCTCCTCCTCCTCCTCCTCCTCCTCCTCCTCCTCCTCCTCCTCTTCCTCGTCCTCCTTGTCCTCCTCCTCCTCCTCCACCTCTTCCTCCTCCTCCTCCTCCTCCTCCTCCTCCTCCTCCTCCTCCTCCTCCTCCTCCTCCTCCTCCTCTAGGCAGGAGGCAGATTCCTGGCGGCTCTGCCACCTTCCCCAGATCCCTCCCTGAGCTGCAGCTGCATTGCCCTGCACCCCCAGACTTACTGTGGCCAGGGCCCTGATGCTTTCTCCTCCTTGGAGCTCTCGGCAGCCTCCCAGCCCAGGCTGCCTTGAAGCTGTGTGTGCCTCGCTGCTCTGCCCTGGGTGCCTGCAGGCAGTACCCTCAGCCCTGCTGCACTTTGCAGAGGAGCTGCTCCTGGGCAGAGTTGTCTCTCTGCAGCGCTGCCCACTTGCCAGGAGCTCCCTCCAGCCCAGGAGCCCGGCCCAGCTCAGCACCACAGCATCAGCCCAAGGCAGTTTAATGACCCCTCAGGAGGGTTTGGTGCCAACTCCATGAACATCAAAGACAAAGAAGCTGAAGAAACCTCTGAAGAATTCAAAGTTATATTCAAACTCCAAAGTTTCTTCTGGCTTTAATTGTTTCCACTGAGGGACACTGTTGACAAAGCCTCCCCAGGGTCCTGTTAGAGCAGAAATCTGAAAGTAGTGATGACTAGTCAGAAACAAAAAGGGAAAGGTGGATCTGATGCTGAGTAAACCTGCATGTGTTGCATAAGCCAAAGTTCCAAGTCCTAAGTCCAATAACAAAATGGCCAAGCCACGATCCCCAGCCCCTGGGAAGGGAGATCCTGTCCCTCCCACATTCCTCAGGGCTCTTCCTGGGGTAGGGGCTATGGAGATGTGCACCTCCCAGGCTCCTGAGGATGCACAAGGAGGCCATGAGGCCCCCATGTTGCAAGGGACTGTGCCTCCTCAGAGGCATCAGTGGCAGGGACAACAGCCATAGACAAAATCGTGATGGGGTTGACTTTTTGGGGGGTTTTCAGCTTTCCCACAGCCCTCTGTCATCTCTGCCACAGGCTGTCCTATGTGGTTGCCTCCCCAGCACCTCTTTCCCTGCAGGCTGTCCTCATCCCACCTGTCTCACCTCACTCCCCCTGAGCACCTTCCTTTCTTTCCTGACATTTCACCATCCTCCCTGGCTCTTCCTTGAAAAACAAAGCCTTGTTCTGATCCGTACTCCTCCTAGGTCATGTGTTGCACCACAGCATTTATCCTGTTGTCCAGTCTGGACTTTCCCATCTGCACAGTATGACGTTATTTCTTTCTCATGCTGTTTTCCACTATGAAGAAAAAGTCCACCGTCTCTCAAACCACCCTTCAAGGTTTCTTGGGCTACTCCCAGACTGTCCCAAGTCTCCACAACACTTAGCCCAGAATGTTTATACCTAAGCACATTGGACATGTGCTTGAGTCCTCTAAACCCCATCTTGGGGTGATGTTTGGGCACTCTCAAAGGTGTTTGGAGATGAAAACATAGTGGTTACAGGTCAAGAAAGATGGAGTGATACTTTTCACCAGGATCTGTATTAGAAGGATAAGCGGCAATGGTGTTAAAGTGAAAGAGGGTAGATTTAGATTTGAAATAAGGAAGAAATGTTTTACAATGAGGATGCTAAGATACTGTAACATGTTGCCTAGAGAAGTTCCAGGGAGGGGCAATTCACCACTTCTCGGGGCAACCCCTTCCAGTGTTTCACCATCCTCATAGTAAAGAATTTCCTCCTTTTATCTAATCTAAATCTACCCTCTTTCAGTTTAAACCCATTACCCTTTGTCCTATCCCTGCAACCCCTGATAAAGAGTCCCTCCCCATCTTTCCTATAGCCCTGTTTAAGTCCTGGAAGGCCACTAGAATTTCTCACTTGGAGCCTTCTCTTCTTCAGTCTGAACAAAACAAACTCTCTCAGCCTGTCCTCACAAGGGAGGTGCTCCCACCCTCCCGTCATCTTCACGGCCTCTTCTGGACCTGCTTGAGCATATCCATGTCCTTTTTATGTTTGGATCACAAGATCTGGAAACCAGACTACAGGGCCGGTCTCATGAGAGCAGAGCAGAATGGGAGAATCCCCACCTTGACCGGCTGGCCACACTTCTCTTGATGCAGCCCAGGACACGGTTGGTTTTCTGGCCTACGAGTGCACATTGTTGGTTCACAGCTAGTTTTCCATGAACTACCACCCCCAAGTCCTTCTCCGCAGGGCTGCTCTCAATCCACTCCTTGCCCAGCATCTATTTGTATGTGAGGTTGTCCCAAGCCATGGGTAGGACCTTGAGCTTGGACTTGTCGAACTTAATGAGGTTTGTATGGGCCCACTTCTCCAGTCTGTCCAGGTTTCTGGGGAACCTCCACTTCTCCAGTCTGTCCAGGTTCCCCCTCCAGCATGTCACCACACCACACAGTTTGGTGTCATCTGTGAACTTGCTGAGGATGCACTCGATCCCACTGTCCATGACAGCGACAAAGATGTCAGTCAATACCAGCCCCAACTCCAAACCCTGAGGAATGACACTCATCTCTGTTCTCTAATTGGATGTTGAGCCTAAGGCCTCAGCTCTTTGAGTGTGACCATCCAACCAATTCTTTATCCACCAAGTGTTCTATCCACTAAATCACTGTCTCTCCAACTTACAGACAAGGATGTCATGTGAGACCGTGTCAAGTGCTTTGCACAAGTCCACGTAGATGATGTCAGTTGCTCTTCCAACTGTTCTTTGGTGAGGTCAGCAACAGGCAAGACGGGTGTGTGTGCATGTCATGTTGGTGTGTATGTCAGTGGGTGTAACTCATGGTTTGAGCCTGGTCAGCAGCCAAACACCACACAGCTCCCACCTGGGAATGGGGAAGGAATCAGAGGGGCAAAGGGAGACTCGTGGGTTGAGATAGAAACAGCTGAATAATGGTAATAAAATAATATGGTGGCAGTATGAACGGGTAATGTACAGTGCAATTGCTCACCGCCTGCCGACTGACACCCAGCCGGCTCCCAGCCAGCGATCCTGAAACACAAAGATGCCTCGACCACAATACCAAAAGTGAGAGCGTGCCCCTTCCTGCCCACCCCTCCTTTATATGGTGAACGTAACGTCACATGTCATGGAATATTGGCCAGTCCAGGCCCGGTGCTCCAGCTGTGTTCCCTCTCTGCTTCTTGTGAGCCTGTGCACAGGCAGGACACGGGGAGCTGGAGAGTCCCTGAAATCTCCGTGTGCATCAGCACTCCTACAGCTACCAAAAAGGAACATGAACTCTATTCCAGTCTGAACCAGGACTGTGTCCACCCCTTGTTCCATATGCTTTGCATTATCCTCGGGTTCCATATTTCCTAATACAGTCTAATTAATTACTGTCCTCTTCCCTGGTCTTAGGCATGTGCACACAGATATAATTCCCTTAGCCCATGGGCCATGGTAAGCCCATACGTGGAATTACCTTTGCCCAAGGACCTGGGTACACTCGGTCCTTGCAGTCTATATACTGCAGAATGTATCGTGAGTTCATTTGGTCCATAGCTTCAGGTTCCATCTGTCACAACAGCCTCTTAATGCAGGAGGAGGGATGCTCAGTTGGTAGGGCAGAGGTGTCCTTGGGCCTGGCAGGAGGATGGCATGCAGTCTCTGTTGCACTTGGAGCTGGTGGTTGATGTATCTGACGCTGTCTGTATTCAGTCTGCAGCAGTCGCTGGGTATCAGTTGCTGAAACCAATCTTGACTTTATCCAAGTTCATGTTTTCCTTCATGAATATGATGCCATTAACATAATACGTGTCAACCATAGCAATGCATTTATAGGGTTGTTTGGTGATTAATGTAATACAGTTTATTGGCTATTTTCACCTAACATTAAGTCCCCTTGAGGCACACATCGGACTTCCTCGTCTTTCTGCATTGCCCACCAAGGGCACCCAGGTCCTTGGGCAAAGGAAATTCCACATATGGGCTTACTTTTACCTGAAGTAGGAATAACCCAAATAGTCTTCCCCAGCATGTTCTTAAGGTGCGCTACCGGGACTCTACCTCCATCTGCAGTATGTAGAATGTTTGACTGGGTAGAGCCATCCTGGTTGGTAGATCCTCTAGTACTGACCAACCAGGTGGCCTTTGCTAAATGTCTGTCCCAGTGTTTAAAAGTTCCTCCTCCCATTGCTCTCAGCATGGTATTTAGTAGCCCATTGTACTGCTCAATTTTCCCCGAGGCTGGTGCATGGTAGGGGATGTGATATACCCCCTCAATACCATGTTCTTTTGCCCAGGTGTTTATGAGATTATTTCGAAAATGAGTGCCATTATCTGACTCAATTCTTTCTGGGGTACCATGTTGCCACAAGACTTGTTTTTCAAGGCCCAGAATAGTGTTCTGGGCAGTGGCATGGGGCATGGCCTATGCTTCCACCCACCCAGTAGTTGCTTTCACCATTGTGAGCGCATAAAATTTGTCAAGCCAAGCATTGTGGAAGCGCAATGTAATCACTCTGCCAGGCCTCCCCATATCTATATTTTAACCATAGCCCTTGATACCAAAGAGGTTTTAACCTCTTGGCTTGCCTGATTGCAGCACGTGTATCACATTCATGGATAACCTGTGTGACAGTTGTCGTGGTTTAAACCTGGTCAGCAGCTAAACGCCACGCAGCTGCTCACCCACCCTCCCCCTACTTGGGAATAGGGAGGGAATCGGAGGGGCAAAGGGAGGCTCATGGGTTGAGATAAAAACAGTTTAATAACAGTAATAGAATAATATGGTGACATAATGAATGGGAAATGTACAATACAGCTGCTCACCACCCACCGACCGACACCCGCCTGCTCCCAGCCAGTGATCCTGAACAGAAAGGCACCTTGGCAACGCTCCCAGAAGTGAGAGCCCCTCCCGGCCCACTCCTGCTTTTATATAGTGAGGGTGACATCACATGACATGGAATATCGGCCAATCCGGGCCCAGCTCTCCAGCTGTGCTCCCCCCACCCCCGCACACAGGCAAGGGCTCTCGGACCTGGAGAGCCTCTGGAATCTCAGTGTGCTTCAGCTCTCCTCCCTCTCCTCCAGCTACCAAACCAACAGGAACGCTATTCCATCCCCAACCAGGACAGGGGCCCTGTGTGTAACTGCGTGTCTGTGTGCCTGTATGCCTGCATGAGAGAAGTGACACGCAGCACAGCTACGAAGTGAGTGCAGAGTTCTGCACTCACTTGTTCCATGTCCTCCACGAGGAGAGCGGCCGGAGGCAAGCGAAGCAAACGAAGTGTATGTCAGATTTTAAAACAGTATTGTTTGAGCCTGTGGTTAACTTTTGGTGCCCCATACACAGACCCGAGGATTTTTCTTGTAATCCAGTCTTTGTTTTGGAATGCTTTGGTTGTGGACAAGACGTCTGGGTGGAATTTGGAGACGATTTCTGGTGTAGTAAATGTCAAGGGAAGTGGTCTGACTGGGACAGAATTGAGCGCTTGGGTCAGCTTAAAAAAACGTATCATGGGAACCTAGGAAACTTACAGAGGCAATAGAAGCAGAATGTGGATAAGCCCTCCAGGCTAACAATATGGGAGGGAAACAGAGTGGGGGTATAGTGAAAAAGAGCCCTCTGGGCTGCATCTTAGCCCATTGGAAGGAAATCGGAGGCACACAAGGTGGAAGTGTGAATAAAAGGACCTTAACTAAATATTGTATCCAGTGGTGGCCCCTGTATAAATTAGATGATGGGGGGGAATGGCCCTTTAACGGAATCTTGAATTATAATACTTTGTTGCAACTGATGTTGTTTTTGAGGAGAGAAGGAAAGTGGGATGAGGTCTTGTATGCAGACACTCTGAAATCACTCCGAGTATCAAACTGATTGTGGATTAAAGAGCCCACAAGACCCAATGGTTTTGGCTCTAGAAAAGGAAAATATGAAAGAAGGATACCCCAGGACAAAATATTTAACCAGTCCCATGCCCCAAATGGTGTTTTGAGGTCACCATGGAAAAGGGTAAGATGGGGAGCTTATAACATGCTTATAGAAAAACCGTTAGGGTTTCATAGCTTCACACAGTGGTTCTTACCCTGGTTGGGAGTTAGTGAGATTGAAAAAGCCATAGTAAATATTTTGGCAAAAATGGAAATAATAGCAAACGCAACTAGTGATGCCCTTGTACATTTAGACCAGGAGGTAAAATCCTTGAAGGGAGTACACTTTCAAAACAGAATGGCTCTAGATATAATCACAGCTCACATGGGAAGGGTGTGCACCTTGATCAATACAAGCTGTTGCATTTATGTAGATGAATCAAGGAGAACAGAGATTGACCTTCAGAAGATTTGGGAACACTCAAAAGTCTTACATCAGGTATCCCTGGATGATACCTCGTATGGGTTTTCTAACCTCTGGGAAAAGCTCACCTCTTGGATACCTAATGTCGCAAAGCTTAAGCAGCTTTTTGTTGTAGTTATCATGATTGTTGTATTAAGATTATTAGTCTGTTGTGTGTTGCAATGTTTTATGTGGATGGATAAACAAACTGGAAATAACGATGAGGAGTGGAAGAAACACAAATTACAGCAAAACATTGAAAATGGCAAGTATTTTGCTAAAAGGAATGCTGTCATATAGCAAAAGAATTTGCACAGGTAAAAGAGAAGGGGGGACTTGATATAAAAAATAAACGCTTAGCAAAATAACTAACAAGTTAACGGGATACTTGGTTGCAAAAGATCTTGAAAGATAACAGGAAACTTCTTTACAAGAGGCCTCCATAGATAACAGGATATCCATCTGTTAATTAAGGCGTCTGCAAAAAGGAGTCATCTGGCTGGAGCCGGTTCTGCAGTTACTGGCTGAGGTAACTCAGCATTCTGGGACAAATATTTAGAGTACATGGTGAAGAAGACCACAAGACTTCCTCCAAAAGACCCCAGCCCACGACCACCGGATGGGAGTAGGCATGTGGCAAGAGGAGGAGACTTAGGATAATGAATTCCCGGAAATAATTACAATAATCACACCTATTCTTAGAAATAATTGTAATAACCCAGCCTATACTAACGAATATGCATGTTTTTGTATCATAAATGATGCCTGCTTCATGATACGGTGTATAAGCTTGGAGGGGAGATCACCCTTGCCCCCAGCACTGCAATAAACATACCTGCTTTATAACTCTGTGAGTTGTAAAGTTTGTATCCGCATGTCAGAAAACAGCATGAGAAAGACATAAGAGAAAAAAGTGCAGCTTGGGTGGTAGAGAATGAGGACAAAGAAAAAGAAAAGTCACCTGAAGGGCAGTGCTGTGCTGCAACAAGTCACCCAGAGGGAGTCTGGAAGAGCCCACAGCTTTGTGTTTCAAGGAACAACCAGGAGGATGGATAGATACTCAGCATTGGTGCGGCCTCACCTTCGATACTGTGTGCAGTTCTGTGCTGCACAGTTTGAGAAGGACGTGAAGGTCCTCGAATGCATCCAGAGGAGGGCAACAAAGCTGGTGACAGGGCTAGAAGGAATGTGTTATGAGGAGTGACTGAGGTGTTTGGGTTTGTCTGGTTTGGAGAGGAGGAGGCTGAGTGACCTCATTGCTCTCTGCAGCTTCCTGAGGGGGGGACATGGAGCGGGAGGTGCTGATCTCTTCTCCCTGGTATCCAGTGATAGGACACGTGGGAACGGTTCAACGCTGAGCCAGGGGAGATTTAGACTGGACATGAGGAAGCATTTGTTTTACCGAGTGAGTGGACAAACACTGGAACAGGCTTCCCAGAGAGGTGGTTGATGTCCCAGGGTGGTCAGTGTTTAAGAGGCATTTGGACAATGCCGTTAATACCATGCTGTAACTTGGTCAGCCCTGAATGGGTCAGGCAGTTGGACTAGATGATCGTTGCAGGTCCCTCCCAACAGAAATAGTCTCGTCTATTCTATTCTCTACCAGTGAGGGCAGTGAAATGCTCAGGTGAGAGCGAGGTGGGGAAGAAAGGCTGATGTTGAGAGTCTGCAGAGAAAGAGCTGCAGGTGTGGGACACTGAGGACAGCCTGTGGGAAAGACAACTGAAGGCTCTGGCAAGGCTAAGAGCCCCCAGCAGAGCCAAAGTCTTTTCCCCCTTGCCTATGGCTGTTGCCTCCATAACTAAGGCCTACCTGGACAAACATTAATCTTAGCGTACCAGGATCTCATGGCCTCCTTGACCCACCCAGGAGACACCCACAGGTGTCATACCATAGTCCTGCCCTTGTCATCGCACATTCCCACATGACACTGCCCCAAGAAGAACTCTGGCCAATGTGTGAGGGACAGGATCTCCCTTCCCAGGGGCTGGGGGTCAGGCTTTGTCACTTTGGCTTAAACACCTGAAGGTTTACTAAGCACCAGAACCACCTTAACATTGTGTTTGTTTGCCTCTCATTGACACCTCCAACTTCCTGCTCTAACCAGCCCCTGGGGAGGTTTTGGTGCTGATGGCCCTCACTGGGACCCATTAACACTCCTTGAAACCTTAGGGGTTGCCTCTGATGTTTACTTCTTTGGATGTTTCTTCAAGCTCCTCTCAGCATCTGAAGCTCATGGTCTCAGCACTGAAGACACCATGGGGCTCATTCAAATGCAAAATGTCTTTCAATTGTTTTCTTCAGTTATCAAGCCTTGGACAGAAGAGGTCTCTGGAGTGTATGTAAAGGGGAACATTTGACTGAGCATTTAATACAGAAGTATTTTTTAGTTTTAAGTTTACTATATTACTTTTTCAGTTTACAGAATAAGTGATTGTATCCTCCTCTGATCTTGATGCAGAGGGTCTCCTAGTGCTGTCAGGATGGGTAGGGCCAGCTCCTCCTGAAGGTCAGACACTGCATGGACAGCCTGATTCCTCACCTCCCCAGCCCTGCCACTTCTCTCATCGTCCCCCTGGCACTTGCAGCACTTCTCCTTCCTTCAGACTTCTGCACCCAGGCCCGCAGCTGGACATTACAGCTCCGCTGCACCAGCTCCCACTGGCTTTCCTCAGAGACCTGGCTGCACACATGCACAGCAGAATTTCTCTTCATTACAAACCAACAGAAGGAAAACGTGGTAAATTTTAAGAAACAATAACCCACACTCCTCAAGTGATGTTAAGGTGAAGCTGCCTTCAATGAGCTTCACCATCCACAGGAGGTAACCTCATGAGCAATGTCTCAGACAGATCCAAGGGAAATGAGAGTTCCAACAACAATGAAGGAGGTGGCTTAAGAGAGAATGAGACTTATGAAAGACAAGGGCAGGCTTCTAAGTCCCTGAAGCTCAGAGCTTCAACCTGGGGTGTTGAAAGATATCTGGGTGAGCAAGGAATAACAGGAAAGGAAAACTAGAGAACATTGGAAACCATATAATCCAGTGAGTGTGCTGAGAAGATGGCTTTAGAGCTGGACAGGGGGTAAAATTAGGGAGGTTAAAGGCACAGTATCCTGGACAGAGTCCTGGCAATGGTAGCACAGGGGAAGGAGCATATGTCTTCTTTTCCTGCAATTAATACACTTCCTAGAATTTCCCATGAAGTCATGGTGGAAAAACATCACCACTTTATTAAATTTTTATATCATCTCAGAGGATGAGAAAGTGCTCAGGTGGGGTTTTTTTTTGTTTTTTTTTTTTTTTTTTGTTTGTTTTTTTTTTTTTTTTTTTGTTTTGTTTTTTTTTTTTTTTTTTTTTTTAAAAGTGTCAGGCAGCTCTTCCCACTTCTGTGGAGTTCATCTGTCTGACCATGAACATCGAGTGTCCCTTGCAGACACCCCAATGTATCTGATGTATTTCCCTGGGACTGGCTGCTGTTAAACAAGAAAGGAGCTAAACAAAGACAAACTTGGAGGAAACGAGCACAGAGAATTTAAACATTTGAAATTTTATTAAAACATATCCTTTGCTTTCCATATTTCCTAATTCCCTCTTTGATTCATTTTATTGACAGCTTCTAAATATTTCTGTCATACACAGGCCTGCAGTATAAAAGAAAGATATTTTTCTGTCTTGCAGAGATCCCAGCACACTAAAACCGCTCCCCACCCAAAAGCATCCAGGCCACGACTCACTCTCTGCACATAGAGGGTCACCCACTAAGGTGGCAGGTCTTCTCACCTGATACAGGGGAGCTGGGTGACAGACCTCAGTGAAACACCTTGGGATTGGGTGGCAGATTTGCACTTGTCTCAACACATCTGTGTCTACTCAAAGGGGTCTCTGGATCATCCATGAACACTCCCTTTTTATTTCCCACAAGGGTAACTGTAGAGTGACTCCTTTTTAAGTGAAGAAAATTAGGAAACTTGTCTCCCCCAACATCAGACACCTCCGTGCAGATGTCTATGTCAAATTAAGTTTCCTAGACCTCCCTTTCTACTCAATGCAGAGACAGGAGTTGTCTCAATAGAGGTTTCTGGAGATCCTTTTCCTGATGACCGGAGAATGTTCCGGAAGGGATCCCATATGTCCTGGGTCACCCTTCCAAGTGCCCCATGGGTACTTCAGCTACCCCAGGGCATCTCAGAGAGCAACAGCTGATGAATGTGGGCAAAGGAACTACTTGAATGAATTTGCTCCATCACCTTCCCAGGGACTGAGATGTGTCTGACCAGCCTGTGGTTCCATGGATGCTTGTTCTTGCCCTGCATGAAAATGGGTGCACTGCCTGCCTTTGCCCAGTCACCAGAGAACTCCCTGTTTACCCTGACATTTCAAAAGTGACCAGGAGCAGCCTTGCAATGACACCAGCCAGCTCTCCCAGCACCCTTGGGCACATTCCCTCTGGTCCCATGGAACCTGTGTGTGCCCAAGTACTGTAAGTGCTCCCCAGGCACATCTTCCTCTGCCATGGGGGCAGCCCTGCTAGCACAGATGTTGGGACCAGGGAGGTCATGGTGGCAGATCTTACAGGGAGAAGAAGATGGGAAAACAAGGATTTCTTCAGCATTTTCTAGGTCTTTGCCACAACACATGCTGCCCCACTGAGCCATGAGACTCTATTTTCCTAAGCTGACTCCTTGTTCTGCCAGTGAATTCAGAGAAAGCCTTCTGCTTGCTATCCCCATTCCTTGCTAATTCCAGCTCTGGCTGAGCTTTGGCATTCCTGCCTCCACCCCTGTACCCCAAGGCCATCTCTGTATCTGTCTCTTGGACAACCTGTTCCCTCTTCCACCCTTGTGCAATGCCTTCTGGTGTTTGATCTCTTCAGCCAGAAAATCCCTGCCCAACCCTACTATGCTCCAGCTAGGCTCCGCTCAAATCCCAGCACATCAGACTGATGTGTTTGTTGGCTTTGATGTTGTTGTCCACAAAGTTCCAAGATCTTTGGCTCCATGAATCTTGGCTCTCCGGGATCCCACCAAGCAGATGCTCAACCCTGTGAATGTGCTGTGCTGCAGAGCAAGGCTGTGATTCTGCTGTTTGTCTTTTTCCCCTGCCATGGTCACTGCAGCCATGTCTGTCCTCAGCATTCACGTCCTCATCCAGTTCTGCATTGTGCGTGAGTGTCAGAGTCCAGCCCTAGCCAGTCATCGACTGCCTGTGCCAGAAAAGGGAGGGCTGGGGCAGGTGCCAGGGACCTGTCTGGGTGCTGGCTCTGAGGAACCCTCTGTTACAGCCACCCAACCAGCTGCAGCAGGCAGGAGGGCAGGCCATGCTCAGGGACACCGTGCTCAGCCCTATCTCCTCTGGAGCAGACCTGGCACCGAGCAGCATGTCACCTCAGAACCACACCTGGGACTTCACCTCGGAGGGGGCTCACCCGGAGAGAAGTGCCCAGGAGTGAGCCAATACCCAGGCTGTGTGAGGGCTGATCAGGTTCCCGGAGGCCAAGACAGCAAAGGAACCAAGTGATTTAAAAGTGCTGTGAGGGTGAATCACAGTGGAGGAGGTTGAAGTCCCACTGTCAACTGGAAGAAGAGCCTGTATGAGCAAGAGTGGACAGACACCCAAACAGCGGTTGTCTGAAACAAAGGGAGACAAATCCCATTTGCGATTGGAGTTCACATGAACTGGGAATACACCAGAAACTCCTTGCTGTCCACGAACACTGGGATTGTATGCAAGTCAGAGGTGTCATTCAGCTTCCTTGATTCCCAAACCCTACGTGTAGGAGCTTCGGGGTGCAGACCATGGCCTTTGAGGGTGTTAAAGCTGGATGCAGGGAGCTTCAGTGGTAACGTAGAGCTGCCTGAGGCAGTGGGTCCAGGCTCCCCTTGCAGTCAGTGGAGTGGAGGAGACGTTCACCTGACTTGCCTTCACTGGTCACGTAAACACAGGAGAATCCGGGCCCCATAAACATCTGTTGTGTCATCAGCTGATCAGGTATCAGACAGGACATCATAGGATAAGATCACTGAGGCTCAGCATAGACCTCGGGAGGTGTATGGGTGTCTTAGTTTGGGCTGAAATAGAGTTAATATTCCTTTTCAGGGACTAGATGAGTGCTGTGTTTTGGATTTAGCTTTGGGTTTGGTATGAGAAGAATGCTGATAGCACACTGATGTTTTCAGCTGCTGCTGAGACTTCAAGGACTCTCCCACTCTCCATGTCCTGCCCGTGCGCAAGGGCACAGGGAGCAGGGAGGGAGCACAGCCGGAGCACCTGACCCTAACTGGCCAGTGAAATATTCCATATCATGGAACTTCATGCTCACTATATAATGAGGGGTGGTTGGGAAGGAGGGCTCTCGCTTCCGGGATTGCGATTGTGGGATCTTGGTATCTCGGGGTCGATGGCCGGGAATGGGATGGATATTGGTTAGCGGGTGGTGAGCAATTACGCTGTACATTGCCTGTTTATATATTTCTTTTTTGTTTTCCCCCTATCATCGTTATTGTTCTCATTTTATTGCCATTATTAAACTGTTCTTATCTCAGCCAGCGAGTCTCCCTTCATCCCTCTAATACTCTCCCCCATTCCCAGGTGGGGAGAGGGAAGGGAGGGTGATTAGCTGCGGTGGTTGGTTGCCGATCAGGCCCAAACCACAGCAATGGGAAACCCCTCTGCTCAAAGCAGGGTCAGGTATATGGTGAGACTTGGCTTCCTAGACCTTGGTCCATCCGGGTCTAGAAAACCTGTAAGGATGGAGGACTTCACAGCCTCTCAGGGTGGCCAGTGCTTGTTCCAAGGCTTGGCTAGCCTCATGGGGAGGAAGGTGAAGCCCCCCTTGCTATGCTGTGCCCCTCAGCTATCCCTTCTCCAGGCTGAGGAAGCCTGTCAAGAGGAACCCTGTCACTGAACAGACGCTTGGGAGAACTGGTTAGTAAAGCCTAAAGCAAGGAAGGTGTTGACTCGCTCATCCCCACCTGTCTCTGCTGCTATGAAACCCCCTCCCCATTCATCAGCAACTGGCATGTGCCTTGTTCAGTCTTTTACTGCAAACGCAGGGACTGAAGCTCTTCATTTTGCTCTGGATGTTGCCTGCAGCCGCCCTCAGCTCCAGGGGAGCTTTGGATTTCCTAAACACATACCCTCACACTCAGGACTTATTTCTAAATTCATCCTTCATTGCCTGTCCTTGCTTCCACTTCTTGAACATTGGGCTGTGGCTCCCACCCGTGACCCATCCCTGCACCAGTGCAGCCCCACTGCTCAACACATGCCCCCACAGTCCCCCCTCAACTGACACTGCACAGGACAGGGTGTATTTGGAGTGAGGAAACATCCCCCACGGGATCCCCTAGCCAAGATCTCATCATCCATCCCTACCAGCCATCATGCTTTTGCAACTCACCCATTTCCCATTCCTTCCCAAGCCCCAACCGTGTCCCGCACAAGGGTTCACAGACAGCCCTGCTCTGGGGTCTGCCAAGGTCTGGGCAAGAAGAGAGGCTGGGGCAGGGCTGGCTCTTCCCCCGCCACAGGCACCAGGACCAGCAGGAGGAAGGAGATGGCCACAGAGCAAAAACACCCATAAACTGGATCAACTGGCCAGAGCTGGAAATGGCTGATGGGAGAGGCTGGGGGGTGATAACTGCCCCGAGACACCTTGTCTGTCTGTCTGTGCCACCAAGGGCACAGACCAGCCTCCTCTCTCTTGCACCTGCAGGTCTCAGCTCCCTTCCAGGAGACTGGGCTCTGTCCCACACACCCACTGGATTGTGTCCTCACGCTGCGTGGTCACACAGCTCACTGAACATTGTTGTTCTCCTCTCCTAGGCAAATTTACAGTGCAGACCAGCCCCTCCCCAGCTCTCCCCATCTCCCCTGCCTGCTCCCCAGCTCAGCCCCACAGAGAAGCCCAGTCTGGGATGCAGGGTGCTGTAGAGCTCTGGGAACTCACCCCACAGCCCCAGCCCCTCTGAAGGGCAGAGCAGCTGCTGGGGAGCAGAGAGGGCTCTCAGCCTCCCCATCAACCCCAGGGATGGAGACTTATCATGGCACAAGGCAATGGAGGTCATTGAAAGTGCAGAACCCCTGGTCTCAGGTCCAGGATATGGCCCCACAGACTGACTCTGTCCTCTCAGAGCCAGCTTCTCTGCTCCCAGGCCAGCACAAATGTCCAGGAACAGTGACAGGAAGTGTCAGATCATCCTGCTGCAAGAAGGTACATGCTTAAAAAGGTTTCTTTTTTTCATGGATGCCTCCCTGCAGGCAAAGAAATGCTCCCTTGCTCTTCTCCAGAGCCATCCCAGCTCCCTAGAGAGCCTGTAGGAGACTGTGTAGGACTTTGTTTGTCTCAACATCGCTGCTGCACCACTACCACTTCCTGGCCTCCGCATCCTGTTGATGCAACAGAGTACGCCTTGAAGGAGACGGGTAGTCCCCGAAGAAACCACGACGTCTGCCCGAAGCGCAAATAACAACATCCCTGGCAGTACCAGCCAGACTGTACCTGCGCGTGAGCCGGGTCGGGAGGAAATTGAGGCGAGGAAGATGTGCAGAGGCTGAAGGCACCGTGGGCCGACCCTCGCCAGCGAGACCACCATGACCACCTGGGCATGCGCGCATGGAGGTCCACGGGGCGGCACATATTACAACGAGCTCTGTGGAAATGGGCAGACTTTTCCAGGAAATCGTGGGGACTAAGGCGATAAAAGGACTGCGTACTCTGTACTGAGGGGCGTTTTTTGTGTGCGGGCGTTTTGCGTGCGGGCGTTTTGTGTGCGCGTGTGTATGTGTGTGCATGTGTGGGCTCCCAAAACGTCTCTCTTGTGGACTTCGGCGGAGCTTGGAGCTTGGACCATCATCGATTGCACCGAGACTGAGCCAACGGGACATCGCGGGCTCGTGGTGGTGGTGATTAATCTTGCCGCATCTCTACCGTTTTCTAGTTTAGGGATTCTGACTTCCTCTTCCTCTTTCTCCCTGTCCTATCGCTCTTACCAGCCGTTTGTTTAATAAAGATCACAAGGTTGCCCGGCATCTGACCTCGTTTGTGTCTTAATCTCGCTCTTGGGATCGTTTAAGAACCCTCCCTGATATCAAATCGGGACATCCCCGATATCGGATTGGGACAGAGCCTTCCTCCACATGACCATGTCCATGCTGTCCTGCCCAGCCATTCCTGGCTCCCTCCCTGTGCTCCCTGCAGGGCCCCAAGATGGCGGTGCTGCTCTGCAGAGCAAGAGGACTATGGTGCCCTGGGGACACCGGGTGACCCTCCACTGGCTGTGCAGTTGGCAGTGCAAAACAGACCCAGACAGACACTATTCACTCCTGCTGAGGCCCTTTCCATCTTCCCTTGATGGCTCAAGGGCCAAGGACGGGACTGGGCAGGACCATGACATGTGCCCAATGGCACAAAAGTCAAGGGAGGGCTGCACTCAATCCAGCCCAAGGGATTTCCAAGAGGGTATCTTGAACCACTCTCCAGTCTGGTGTCCCTTTGCCTCCCGGCTCCTCACAAATTCTCCTGGAATTGCAAGGCCCTTGTTAGCCCATGGTGTCCACAGGTTCACATTTTCCTCCAGGAGACTCCTCCTTGGATGGTTACTCACTGGAGAAGGTACCACTCACTGCCCATGCACACTCACACATCGTTCCTGGAGATCACTTAAGCTTTCCTGGAAACTCCTAGTACCTCTCCAGGATGGCATCAGCCATTAGCCCTTGTAGCTGGGATAGCAACAGGAAGGTTGTTGTCAAAAAATCAAAGACCAGTTCCTGTATGCATGGACATATGTAATCAAGGAGGGAGGTTTTGTCCACCACTTGGTCCCTAACAGGTAACCTTGGGACACTGAGTTTATCTCCCGGAAGTCATCAAGCACCTCAGAAGAGGAGAAGTCCTTTTGAAGGAGCAGCTCCTTGGGTGTATTCCCAACACCAGATTTGGAAGAGGATTCCAGCCTTCTGGCCCTGCCCTGAGGAGCCCCTTTGGTTATGGGGGTACTGGCATGGAGGTCAGCTCTGACACCGTGCTTCCCATGGCCTGCTCCTGCCTGCAGCCACAGGGATGCCACTGTGGACACATGGGGACTGTCAAAAGCTACACAGGAGCTTGGTGGTGACACAACTGCCAGGGCACAGCGGGATGGTGTAGAAGTGAGGAGACCCCAGCACTGCAAAGACCACGTGCTGCTGCTGTCCTTGGCCGTGGATCCAGGGAAGCAGCAGCCCAACTGCCAGGCAGCAGAGAGGCAGTGCCCACTGAGGCAGCAAGGGACAGCCCCGAGGGCCACTGGGGCTGCTCCTCCATGGGGCAGCTGGGCCCTGGGCTCCTGAAGCCCTTCTGCCTGCTGGGGCTGGGCCCCAAGCTCCAGAGGAGAGCTGAGACATGAGAGGGGAGGCATATGATTGTGTTCTGGCTATGCAAAGAGTCTGCTTCCGTATGTACATTAGGTTTAATAGAAAAAAAAAACAGTTCTAAGCCTAAGAAGAAGTTGTGTGAGTAAAACATAATTACAGTTAATATTATGTTTAACAAACAAATAGAAAATAATGATTTAGAAGAACAAAAGATAGGATGAGATTTTACTGAATTCCTGGGAATTATATGACGATGGTGGTCAAATTATTAATGCTGGAATAATATGTATTCATATACTTTCCTCAGGGCATCCTTGATGTCCTCGTTCCTCATGCTGTAGATGAGGGGGTTCACTGCTGGAGGCACCACTGAGTACAGAAATGACACCACCAGGACCAGGGATGAGGAGAAAATGGAGGAGGGCTTCAGGTAGGCAAACATGGCAGTGCTGAAATAAAGGGAGATGACTGACACATGAGGGAGGCACGTGGAAAAGGCTTTGTGCCGTCCCTGCTCAGAGGGGATCCTCAGCACGGCCCTGAAGATCTGCACATAGGACAGCATGATGAAAATAAAACAATACAAAAATAAGCAGGCAGTAACCACAATTATCGCAACTTCCTGAGGTAAGAGTAAGAGCAGGAAAGCTTGAGGATCTGGGGGATTTCACAGAAGAACTGGTCCACAGCATTACCTTGGCAGAGTGGTAGGGAAAATGTGGTGGCAGTGTGTAGGAGAGAATTGAGCAGCCCAGTGCCCCAGGGAGCTGCTGCCATGTGGACACAAGTTCTGCTGCCCCGGAGGGTCCCGTAGTGCAGGGGTTTTCATATGGCAACGTAGCGGTCATAGGCCATGACGGTAAGAATATAAAACTCTGCTGAAATGAAAAAGACAAACAGAAATACCTGTGAAGCACATCCCAAGTAGGAGATGTCTCTGGTGCCCCAGAGGGCATTGGCCATGGCTTTGGGAACAGTGGTGGAGATGGAGCCCAGGTCGAAGAGAGAGAGGTTGAGGAGGAAGAAGTACGTGGGGGTGTGGAGGTGGTGGTCACAGGCGATGGCGGTGATGATGAGGCCGTTGCCCAGGAGGGCAGCCAGTTAGATGCCCAGGAAGAGCCAGAAGTGCAAGAGCTGCAGCTCCCGTGTGTCTGTGAATGCCAAGAGGAGAAATTTGGTGATGGAGCCGCTGTTGGACATTTGTTCACTCCAGGCAAGGGCATTGAAAGAGAAGACATTGAAAATTTAGGACAGATTTCTTTTACTGAATCTTATGCTATTTCCCAAAAAGTCCCCTCAAACTTATTTCTTGTTCTTTGAGGGGAAATTCATTCAATCCATTTGGGTGAGCTCAGGTTTCTGCTGGTGCTGAAGGCACATGCTATGAATGTGCAGAAATCCTCATCTTTTACATCATTCTCAGACTGAACACAGAGCAGCCCTGACACACAAAAACAGTCCCTGTTCCCTAGTGCAGAGTCAGGAGAATGAAGGGGGTTTATCTGACTGTCTGCTGCCTGGAGCTGTGCCTGCCAAGAGCCACTTCTCTGTCCTGATGTCACTTTCTTGTCAGTGCTTCCAGCCCCTCCCCCCCCCCCCCCCCCCCCCGTGTGCTCAGCTCTTCCCTGCAGATCCCTCCTGGCATCAGGACACTGCCCAGGGGCAGATCTGTGTGTACAAGTCCTAAGGAGTAGATGAGATAAGCATCGATTCTCCAAGCAAAGGAGATACTGGTGCTGTTGTAGGTATAGGAACGGGTGAAGGCACTTTATGAGGTTTCTGGCAGTTCTGTTGATCACATAGTATAGTGGTTCTGGAGTGTCAGTGCCTTATTCAAAGTTGACAGCCCCTTTCCCTTAGAAGAAAGCTGAAATCACAGACCCTGGAAATGTCCCCATCTTTTAGGTAGGTCCTGCCTTTAATTTCCCTTTAAAAAGCTGCCTCTCTCAGTGTCTTGGTGCTGATCTGGAGCTGTGAGCATCCCTGATCCAAGAAGCAGCAGCCTCTGGAGAGCAGAAGGAGCCTTCCCTGGCGGGGGTCTCTCCTTCCCCCCACAGCTTCTCCCCACAGTGCCGTGGGGAGCTCCCCGGGCAGGCTGAGTGCTGACATTGGCAGGTGGCAGAGTCCCTGCCCCCGCACACAGCCCCTGGGGTGCAGGGACCCTTCTGGGAAGGACAGCCCTGGGCACCCCTGCCTGCACACCCAGCTGCACACCCCTGCAGCCAGCCCCGCCAGAAGGCAGCCCTCATGCCCTGGCCCTCGCAGGGGGCACCAGGGAAGCCCTGCTCGGGAGCACCTCCTCATCGTCGTCGTCCTCCTCCTCCTCCTCTAGGCAGGAGGCAGATTCCTGGCGGCTCTGCCATCTTCCCCAGATCCCTCCCCGAGCTGCAGCTGCATTGCCCTGCACCCCCAGACTTACTGTGGCCAGGGCCCTGACGTTTGCTCCTCCTTGGAGCTCTCGGCAGCCTCCCAGCCCAGGCTGCCTTGAAGCTGTGTGTGCCTCGCTGCTCTGCCCTGGGTGCCTGCAGGCAGTGCCCTCAGCCCTGCTGCGCTTTGCAGAGGAGCTGCTCCTGGGCAGAGCTGTCTCTCTGCAGCGCTGCCCACTTGCCAGGAGCTCCCTCCAGCACAGGAGCCCGGCCCAGCTCAGCACCACAGCAACAGCACAAGGCAGTTTAATGACCCCTCAGGAGGGGTTGGTGCCAAGTCCATCAACCTCAGGCACAGAGAGAAGCCAAAGAAACCTCCGAAGAAGTCAAACTGAAACTCTTAAGTTTCTTGTGGTTTTAATGGGTCCCACTGAGGAACACAGTTTACAAAGCCTCCTCAGGGTCCCGTTAAAGCAGAAATCTGGAGGCAGTGATGACAGGTCAGGAAAAGCAAGGGAAAGGTGTCTCTGATGTTGAGTAAACCTAATGTCTTGCATTAAGGCAAAGGGCCAGGCCCTGTGCCCATTAACCAAATGGCCAAGCCATGATCCCCAGCCCCTGGGAAGGAAGATCCTGTCCCTCCCACATTCCTCAGGGCTCTTCCTGGGGTAGGGGGTATGGAGATGTGCACCTCCCAGGGCCCTGAGGATGCACAAGGGGGCCATGAGGCCCCCGTGCTGCAAGGGACTGTGCCTCCTCACAGGCATCAGTGGCAGAGACAACAGCCATAGCCAAAATCTTGATGGGGTTGACTTTTTTGGGGGTTTTCAGCTTTCCCACAGCCCTCTGTCATCTCCACCACAGGCTGTCCTATGTGGTTGCATTCCCTGCGCCTCTTTCCCTGCAGGCTGTCCTCATCCTCCCAGCTGTCTCACCTCTCTCCCACCTGAGCCTCTTCCTTCATTTCCTGATCTCTCGCCATCCTCCCTGGCTCTTGCTTGAAACACAAAGCCTTGGGCTGATCCAGACTCTTTCTGAGTGATGTGTTGTACCGCAGCACTGCCCTTGGAGTGAGACTGTTTTCTAATTTCTTCTTTGATTCATTTTATTGACAGCTTCTAGATATTTCTGTCATACTCAGGCCTGCAGTATAAAATAAAGATATTTTTCTGTCTTGCAGAGATCCCAGCACACTAAAACCGCTCCCCACCCAAAAGCATCCAGGCCACGACTCACTCTCTGCACATAGAGGGTCACCCACTAAGGTGGCAGGTCTTCTCACCTGATACAGGGGAGCTGGGTGACAGACCTCAGTGAAACACCTTGGGATTGGGTGGCAGATTTGCACTTGTCTCAACACATCTGTGTCTACTCAAAGGGGTCTCTGGATCATCCATGAACACTCCCTTTTTATTTCCCACAAGGGTAACTGTAGAGTGACTCCTTTTTAAGTGAAGAAAATTAGGAAACTTGTCTCCCCCAACATCAGACACCTCCGTGCAGATGTCTATGTCAAATTAAGTTTCCTAGACCTCCCTTTCTACTCAATGCAGAGACAGGAGTTGTCTCAATAGAGGTTTCTGGAGATCCTTTTCCTGATGACTGGAGAATGTTCCGGAAGGGATCCCATATGTCCTGGGTCACCCTTCCAAGTGCCCCATGGGTACTTCAGCTACCCCAGGGCATCTCAGAGAGCAACAGCTGATGAATGTGGGCAAAGGAACTACTTGAATGAATTTGCTCCATCACCTTCCCAGGGACTGAGATGTGTCTGACCAGCCTGTGGTTCCATGGATGCTTGTTCTTGCCCTGCATGAAAATGGGTGCACTGCCTGCCTTTGCCCAGTCACCAGAGAACTCCCTGTTTACCCTGACATTTCAAAAGTGACCAGGAGCAGCCTTGCAATGACACCAGCCAGCTCTCCCAGCACCCTTGGGCACATTCCCTCTGGTCCCATGGAACCTGTGTGTGCCCAAGTACTGTAAGTGCTCCCCAGGCACATCTTCCTCTGCCATGGGGGCAGCCCTGCTAGCACAGATGTTGGGACCAGGGAGGTCATGGTGGCAGATCTTACAGGGAGAAGAAGATGGGAAAACAAGGATTTCTTCAGCATTTTCTAGGTCTTTGCCACAACACATGCTGCCCCACTGAGCCATGAGACTCTATTTTCCTAAGCTGACTCCTTGTTCTGCCAGTGAATTCAGAGAAAGCCTTCTGCTTGCTATCCCCATTCCTTGCTAATTCCAGCTCTGGCTGAGCTTTGGCATTCCTGCCTCCACCCCTGTGCCCCAAGGCCATCTCTGTATCTGTCTCTTGGACAACCTGTTCCCTCTTCCACCCTTGTGCAATGCCTTCTGGTGTTTGATCTCTTCAGCCAGAAAATCCCTGCCCAACCCTACTATGCTCCAACAAGGCCCTGCTCAGCTCCCAGCACATCAGACTGATGTGTTTCTTGGCTTTGATGTTGTTGTCGACAAAGATCCAAGATCTTTGGCTCCATGGATCTTGGCTCTCCGGGATCCCACCAAGCAGATGCTCAACCCTGTGAATGTGCTGTGCTGCAGTGCAAGGCTGTGATTCTGCTGCTTGTCTTTTTCCCCTGCCATGGTCACTGCAGCCATGTCTGTCCTCAGCATTCACATTCTCATTCAGTTCTGCATTGTGCGTGAGTGTCAGAGTCCAGCCCTAGCCAGTCATCGACTGCCTGTGCCAGAAAAGGGAGGGCTGGGGCAGGTGCCAGGGACCTGTCTGGGTGCTGGCTCTGAGGAACCCTCTGTTACAGCCACCCAACCAGCTGCAGCAGGCAGGAGGGCAGGCCATGCTCAGGGACACCGTGCTCAGCCCTATCTCCTCTGGAGCAGACCTGGCACCGAGTAGCATGTCACCTCAGAACCACACCTGGGACTTCACCTCGGAGGGGGCTCACCCGGAGAGAAGTGCCCAGGAGTGAGCCAATACCCAGGCTGTGTGAGGGCTGATCAGGTTCCCGGAGGCCAAGACAGCAAAGGAACCAAGTGATTTAAAAGTGCTGTGAGGGTGAATCACAGTGGAGGAGGTTGAAGTCCCACTGTCAACTGGAAGAAGAGCCTGTATGAGCAAGAGTGGACAGACACCTAAACAGCGGTTGTCTGAAACAAAGGGAGACAAATCCCGTTTGCGATTGGAGTTCACATGAACTGGGAATACACCAGAAACTCCTTGCTGTCCATGAACACTGTGATTGTATGTAAGTCAGAGGTGTCATTCAGCTTCCCTGATTCCCAAACCCTACGTGTAGGAGCTTCGGGGTGCAGACCATGGCCTTTGAGGGTGTTAAAGTTGGATGCAGTGAGCTTCAGTGATAACGTAGAGCTGCCTGAGGCAGTGGGTCCAGGCTCCCCTTGCAGTCAGTGGAGTGGAGGAGACGTTCACCTGACTTGCCTTCACTGGTCACGTAAACACAGGAGAATCCGGGCCCCATAAACATCTGTTGTGTCATCAGCTGATCAGATGTCAGACAGGACATCATAGGATAAGATCACTGAGGCTCAGCATAGACCTCGGGAGGTGTATGGGAAACCCCTCTGCTCAAAGTAGGGTCAGGTATATGGTGAGACTTGGCTTCCTAGAACTTGGTCAATACAGGTCTCAAAAACTTGCAGGGATGGAGGACTTCACAGCCTCTCAGGGTGGCCATTGCTTGTTCCAAGGCTTGGCTAGCCTCATGGGGAGGAAGGTGAGGCCCCCTTTGCTATGCTGTGCCCCTCAGCCATCCCTTCTCCAGGCTGAGGAAGCCTGTCAAGGGGAGGCCTGTCACTGAGCAGAGACTTGGGAGAACTGGTTAGTAAAGCCTAAAGCAAGGAAGGTGTTGTCTCGCTCATCCCCACCTGTCTCTGCTGCTATGAAACCCCCTCCCCATTCATCAGCAACTGGCATGTGCCTTTTTCAGCCTTTTACTGCAAGTGCAGGGACTGAAGCTCTTCATTTTGCTCTGGATGTTGCCTGCAGCCGCCCTCAGCTCCAGGGGAGCTTTGGATTTCCTAAACATACCCTCACGCTCAGGACTTATTTCTAAATTTATCCTTCATTGCCTGTCCTTGCTTCCACTTCTTGAACATTGGGCTGTGGCTCCCACCCGTGACCCATCCCTGCACCAGTGCAGCCCCACTGCTCAACACATGCCCCCACAGTCCCCCCTCAACTGACACTGCACAGGACAGGGTGTATTTGGAGTGAGGAAACATCCCCCACGGGATCCCCTAGCCAAGATCTCATCATCCATCCCTACCAGCCATCATGCTTTTGCAACTCACCCATTTCCCATTCCTTCCCAAGCCCCAACCGTGTCCCGCACAAGGGTTCACAGACAGCCCTGCTCTGGGGTCTGCCAAGGTCTGGGCAAGAAGAGAGGCTGGGGCAGGGCTGGCTCTTCCCCCGCCACAGGCACCAGGACCAGCAGGAGGAAGGAGATGGCCACAGAGCAAAAACACCCATAAACTGGATCAACTGGCCAGAGCTGGAAATGGCTGATGAGAGAGGCTGGTGGGTGATAATGCCATGGGACACCTTTACGGTCTGCCCATGGGCACAAACTGTCATCCTCTCTCCTGCACCTGCACGTCTCGGCTCCCTTCCAGGAGACTGGGCTCTGTCCCACACACCCACTAGAGCGTGTCCTCCCCTGGCATGGTCACACAGCTCAGACAACATCGGAGTTGGTCAAAAGAATGTGGGCTGATTAATCCAGTGATGTCTCTCATGATAAAGGATAAAATGGTTCAGGAACCTTTTAAGATCAAAGAACAGAGAATTAGGAAGCTGATTGATAACTTCTTGAATATAAGATTTTAGAAGAGTGTGAGTCAGAATATAATACCCTTATTTTACCAGTACAGAAGCCCATGGGTGAGTATAGATTGATAGAGGACTTGAGAGCTATAAATCAAATTGTGAAAGACATCCACCCGGTAGTGGCAAATCCAGTATACCTTACTGACTGCCCTTAAAGAAACATATCAGTGGTTTACAGTGCTTGATTTGAAAGACGCTTTCTTTTGCATACCCCTGGAACAGAAAAGTTGTAAACTGTTTGGTTTTGAGTGGGAGAGCCCACAAACAGGGTGTAAAATACAATTGATGTGGACACGACTACCCTAAGGATTTAAGAACAGTCCAATAATCTTCGATAGCCAGCTAGCAAAGGAATTGGAGATCTGGACAAAGGAAAAAGACAGTGACCCCGTGAGCAGAACACTTGCTCTTACAGTACATGGATGACATTTTAGTAGATACTGAAGAAAAGTCGACCTATATTCAGGTAACCATTGAACTCTTAAAATTTTGGGGACTTAATGGATATAAGGTGTCTGAGAAGAAAGCCCAAATAGCAAGCCAAACTGTAATATATTTAGGCTTTGAGATTTCAGAGGGACAGAGGAAGTTGGGGACTAACCGAAAGGAAAAAATTGGTGCCATTCCTTAGCCCTGAACTCTGCATGAAATAAGACCATTTTTGAGAATGGCTGGGTGGTGCCATCTCTGGATTATGAATATTGGCTTGATAGCCAAACCATTATATGAGGCCCAGAGGTCTGTTCCTTTCATGTGGGGCTGACAATAAGAAGAGGCCTTTCAAAAACTTAAACAAGCTCTAATGTCAGCACCAGCTCTAGTATTACCTGATTTAACTAAAGACTTCCAGTTTGTCCATGAATGACAGCACCTTGCCCTGGGAGCCCTGACCCAGAAGATGGGAAGCTGGAAGAGACCTGTGGGGTACTTTTCTAAAGAACTGGACATGGTGAGTGAAGGATGGCCTTCCTGCCGGTGGGCAGTAGAGGCAACAGGAATACTGATACAAGAAGCCAGAAAGCTCACCTTGGGAAGAATCCTTACGGTTTGTGTTCCACATATGGCTGTTACAGTGCTGGAACAAAAAGGGGGGTATTGGTTATCCCCAGCAGAATGATGAAATATCAGGTAATCCTTACAGAACAAGATGATGTGGTCCTAAAAACAATTAACCTTGTAAACCCTGCAGTTTTTCCTAAGTGCTTCACAAAAGGAAGAACAACCCGAGCATGACTGCATAACGACTATTGAGCATGTGTACTCCAGCTGAGAAGACCTGAAGGATGTCCCTCTTGAAAACCCTGAATGTGAGTGACCCTGTTCAGGGATGGCAGTAGCTTTGTACAGAATGGAATTCACTACGCAGGATACGCGTTAACAACTGAAAATACCGTGATAGAGGCAAATGCACTGCCCAACACTATGTCAGCACAGAAGGCAGAACTGATTGCCTTGATGCGAGCTCTGGAACTAAACAAAGGAAAGAAAGTGAACATCTGGACATATTCAAAATATGCTTTTGGAGTAGTCCATATCCATGGAGCTCTATGGAAAGAATGAGGACTATTGTCCTCCCAGGGGGCAAATATTAAGCATCAAAAGGAAATCTTACAATTGTTACTGGCAGTTCCAAATAGCAGTCATGCACTGTAAAGCGCATCACTCCGGAAATACAAAAGTAGCAGAAGGAAATAGTTTGGCAGACCCAGCTGCTAAGAATGCAGCTAAACAATGAGGGTTACAAATGGCAGTGATTCCTACTAGAACTGTAATTCTCCCTAAGGAACCACCAACATATTCAAAAGAAAATGAAAAATTATCTCAATTCCTAAGTGCAGAGAAAAATCCAGAGGGATGGTGGACAACCTCTGAAGGTCAGGTGGTTGTGCCCCCATTAATTATGAGGGCAATACTAACAGGTAAAACATCAGGAATGCCATTGGGGTGTAGAAGCCCTGGTGACATTCCTGAAGAGGCACATAATAACAGTAAGCATGTTAGAAATGGCTAAATCAGTTGCTGCAAAGTGCAAAGTATGTTTAAGGAATAATCCAGGTGTACAAAAAAGGGTTCAAATGGGTAAATTAAAAACAGGAGTAGAACCTGGTGACTATTGGCAGATTGATTTTACAGAATTACCCTAATGCAAAGTTTATCGGTATGTTCTGGTTGGGGTTGATACTTTTTTATGGATGGACGGAAGCCCTTCCCAGTCACACAAATCAAGCTAAGGAAACAGTTAAGTGGCTTTTATAAGAAATAATCCCAAGATTTGGGGTGCCCATTGGAATATCATCAGATAGGAGTCTGCATTTTATAGGAACTGTGGTTCAGGACATGAGCAAAGCTCTAGGGATAACCTGGGGTTTGCATGCTCCCTGGAGACCATAATCCAGTGGAAAAGTAGAAAGAGTGAATTAGACTTTAAAGAGACAAATTAGCAAAAGATGTCAAGAGGCTAACTTGATATGGCCTCGAACACTCCCACTGGCATTACTGCATATTAGAATACAGCTGAGGAGTGAGATGTCAGCCAGCCCCTATGAATTACTTTATGGAAAACCATACGAGTCGCTGGAACCCAATCCAAATATGCATGTAACAAAAAAAAAAAAAAAAAAAAAAAAAAAAGTGTATAATTACTTGCTTTCCCTTGGAAAAACTTTAGTTAAATTCTGGAGTGTGGTGGTGTGGAATCCAGTACAAGACTTCCAACCTGGGGACTATGTCTACATAAAGACCTGGACAACGGAGCCCTTACAAGAGAAGTGGAAGGGACTTTGCCAAGTGCTGCTAACTACATTCACCACAATCAAGGTTGCTGAATCAGATGCCTGGATCCATTATACCAGAATGAAGAAGCCATCATCTACAAACTGGAGAGTGACTGGAGACCTGGAAAACTTAACAATTGATTTTTGAAGCATGATTAAATATTTGAATTTTGTTTTTCTGTAATTTTTATAGTCTATGATGGTGGACATATGGATGAAGGAAAAAAAATCGTTATCAGGCCTGACACAGGTGACCAATGGTGTTCGAAGGCCTTGGTCTGACATGCAATTGTGAAACAGGAATTGACCCATAAAGCAGAGTTTAATCAGATGATTTTACAAGCAGCGGCAAGGCAACGAGACCAGTCATTAAAAGATCCACCATCATATGACAATTTGGTATTCAGTGAGACCACAATTTGAATATGTGAAAATATTGAGTATGATTATCAATCCTTTCAAAGGGGGGAAATGTTGCAGTTACCCTAATAAAATAGTTTGAATCTAGATTAGTATTTTGATTTTAGTTTAGAATATGATTTTGATTTTAAAATGGAGTTATAGCAGCTATGAGAACATAAAGCAAGTTAAGGCCCTTAGGAATAGGTAGCTAGTATGGTGTGTGCCTTGATCACTGTGAGAATCGTTATGGAATGTGAATTAAAACAATAGTTACTAGTTATGGACCTTGAATCAGAACAATAAGTACCAGAAGATGCTGGTTTTGGTTGGGAAGATATGCCAAAGAAGAAATGAGCATGCACAGGGATGGAGTTCAATCAGCAGCCAAAGTGAGGAAGACTATCGACGACCACCAAAGGAGCCCCGTCCAACATAACCACGCATGTGTTAGAGACATTAGCTTATGATAATGTTTTCCAGTAAATAACATAAATATGCTAATCATTACCCTCCCCTCATTCTATTCCGGTCAATCAGTAAAGATGACCAATGATTTCTGTAGAATAGGAATAGAGGTAAGGTGAGGTAACTGAAAACCAATCATTATTAAGGTCAAATTAAACTTTATTAATATTGTTGATCTTATGCAACTGTCCTGGTTTGGGCTGGAATAGAGTTAATGTTCCTTTTTGGTAACTAGAATAGTGCTGTGTTTTATATTCAGCATGGGGTTTGATATGAGAAGGAAGCTGATAGCACACTGATGTTTTCAGCTGCTGCTGAGATTTCAAGGACTCTCCAACTCCCCATGTCCTGCCCGTGCACAAGTGCACAAGAAGCAGGGAGGGAGCACGGCCAGAGCACCAGACCCAAATTGGCCAGTGAAATATTCCATTTCATGGGACGTCATGCACACTATATAAAGGAAGGCTGGTCAGGAAGGGGCACTTTCCCTCTCACTTCCGTGATTGTGATTGCAGCAACTTGGTATTTCAGGATCACTAGCCAGGAACAGGCTGGGTATTGGTCAGCAGGTGATGAGCAATTGCATTGTGCATTGCCTGTTTATATTTTCTATTTCTTTCACTGTTTTCATTTTATTAGCATTATTAAACTCTTTCTATCTCAACCTGCAAGTCTCCCTTTACCATTCCAATTCCCTACCCCATTCTGAGGCTGGTGGGGAGAGTGGGTGAACAGCTACACGGTGGTTGGCTGCCGACCAGGCTCAAATCAAAGCAGTAACAAGGACAATGATGAAATATTATATAACAATGTTGTGTTTTGTAGCTTTTGGTGAACATGTCTTTGGTGGAGCTATGCCCCATGTTCCCCAGAGCTGGAATAAAGAAGTGACTGTTTACCTGCTTTGTGTGGACACGTTCTCTTTGTGATTGCAACTTCTAACATGAGTACTCTCTCTGCATGTTCACACAGTATAAGCTGTGCAATGACATTTTCTCTCATGAGCACATTCCACACCAGCCCAACACCTCCCCAGCACTCCCCATCTCCACCACACTCTCCCCAGCACAACCCAGCCCAGCACAACAGCCCAGTCTTGGCTGGCCCCATGGCATTGCCCAGCGCAGGGTGCTGCAGAGCTCTGGGCACTCACCCCACAGCCCCAGCCCCTCGGAAGGTCACAGCAGCTCCTGGGGCACAGAGGGCTCTCAGCCTCCCCATCAGCCCCAGGGCTGGGGTCAGCCATGGCATGAGCAGACACAAGCCAGCGTCTCCCTCTCTCTGCTGCTCTTCTCTCCAAGAGATCCTGATTGCCCAGTGCTGGCAGCCCCTCTGTGCCTGTCCCTCTCCCCAGCACAAGACTCCTGCACTAGGGGCTCCCCAGGCAGCTCCTGCTGTGCCAGAGAGAGAAAAGCTGCCCAAACTGGTGCCTCCAGAAATAGGTCTGCTCTTGTCACGGGATGTCACCTCAGGCATGGCCCTGAGCTGGCGGTGATGCTCTGCAGGGCAGTGGTGGCTGAAAGCCACGGGGAGATGGTCCCAGGTAGATCCCCATGGATCAGCCATCATTTCCATTGCACTGGGGACCCCCACGTGAAGGGGCAGCACAGGCCTATTCCCTAACACATCCCCCCATGCCCTCCTGCCCTGAACTCCTGGAGAACCCCAGCACAGCAGCACGCTCAGAGGGACAATTCCTTCAGCCTGTTCCTGACCTTAGCTACGGAAAAAGAGCCCAACATCCAGACATAAGCACTGAGAAAAACCTCTTTTATTACAGATATGTGACATGGGTGTCAGGATGTACTGTCCTACTGGACACATGTAGAAAGTCCTCTAGGTCAGAGAGGCTGATATATGTCTCTGAGGAAGAGGAGTGGATGCAGACATTTATAGACAAGCAAGACTGTCCCAAAGAAAATGCTCGATGCACAGAAGGCTTCGGAGATGAATTGGAAATACCTTCTGAAGAGACACGGGCAGCTTATTTCTGCTGAGAGTCAGCTGACTGAATAAGCTTCTTCAGCACGTCCTTGATCTCCTGGTTCCTCATGCTGTAGATGAGGGGGTTTAGAACTGGAGGAACCACTGCGTAGAGAAATGACACAACTAGGTCTAGGGATGGGGAGGAGTTGGAAGGGGGCTTCAGGTAGGCAAACATGGCAGTGTTGATAAACAGGGAGACCACAGCCAGGTGAGGGAGGCACGTGGAAAAGACTTTGTGCTGTCCCTGCTCAGAGGAGATCCTCAGGACAGCCCTGAGGATCTGCACATAGGACAGCACAATTAAAAGAAAACACCCAAATGCTAAACTGATACTAACCACAAGGAGTCCAACTTCCCTGAGGTAGGAGTTTGAACAGGAGAGCTTGAGGATCTGGGGAACTTCACAGAAGAACTGGTCCACAGCATTGCCTCCGCAGAGGGGTAGGGAAAATGTGTTGGCTGTGTGCAGGAGAGAATAAAGCAACGTAGTGCCCCAGGCAGCTTCTGCCATGTGGACACAAGCTCTGCTGCCCAGGAGGGTCCCGTAGCGCAGGGGTTTGCAGATGGCAACGTAGCGGTCATAGACCATGATGGTGAGAAGAGAAAACTCTGCTGTAGCAAAGAAAAATAAAAAAAATACCTGTGCAGCACATCCCAGGTAGGAGATGTCTCTGGTGCCCCAGAGGGCATTGGCCATGGCTTTGGGAACAGTGGTGGAGATGGAGCCCAGGTCGAGGAGGGAGAGGTTGAGGAGGAAGAAGTACATGGGGGTGTGGAGGTGGTGGTCGCAGGCAATGGTGGTGATGATGAGGCCGTTGCCCAGGAGGGCAGCCAGGTAGATGCCCAGGAAGAGCCAGAAGTGCAGGAGCTGCAGCTCCCGTCTGTCTGCAAATGCCAGGAGGAGGAACTGGGTGATGGAGCTGCTGTTGGACATTTGCTTCCTCTGAACATGGAAGGCTGTTTAAAGGAGGAAAAAAAGTATCATGTCAGGAGAGACTTCTCTGAGAAAGATCAATCTCCTTTCTCCTAGTAACATCCCTGCTGCTACACGGCACTGTGTTTTCCCTTCCTGAGACCTTTCTTCAACTCTGCAGCTGGAGCTCTGTTTACTGCTGGACATACATGCCATGGTGTGAATGTTTTTTGCTTGCTTTCTACTGGGGAGTCAGATCTTTCAGTGATTTGTCAGAAAATCCTGATCCTAACTCTGAAGAGCTTGTCAGCATCTGCTCTGCCAGTGCTAAGGAACAGGGAAAGCAGAAGGCAGGTTTGGCAGGTTTCCTGCAGCACTCAGGGAGAACAGAGTGAGTCCTGTGGCTGTACCGTACTGCAGAGGGAGGGCAGTTGGTCTGTCCTTTCGTCTTGTTCCCAGCTTCCCTGAATTGCACCTTTCTGAGTTCAAGGGTGATTACACTCCCGTGTTACCCTGAAAAGCAGCCAGACACTGCTGAGAGCAGAGCGATCCACTGCAGAGCACCAGATGACTCACCCTTTCCCCAAGTCTCAGCACCCCACTTCAGCCAATGACACCCATGGCTCACAGAGTCCCCTGGAAGCAGCAGACAGCTGGGATGGACACCCCAAGGAGAGAGCCAAGGGTCCGAACCATGGCAACTTCTGAAGGGAGAGCCAGCTCATGGCCCAGCCTCACAGACTGCATTGCCCAGAGCTTCACGGGTTAGAGGAAAGCTGGGACACCTCATTGCTGGGGGCACATCTGCAGAGGAGGGCTCCCAAGCTCTGTGCCTGACTCTGCAGCTGAAACCCCCCTTCCCAGAGAGCCTGTCAGCAACACCAAGGGCATCTGAGCAAGGCGAGGAGAGGGACAGAAGGGCTCTCAGGAAAGCCTTTCCCTTCTGCAGCTCTGCACAGAACCTCCCAGACAGCAGCAATGCAGGACAGTCACCCTCAGGCCCTGCTCAGCGGGAACTGGGCCCCTGGCAGCAGAGATGCACTTCATCCCTTCTGCTGGGCTGCTGGGCCAGGAGGTGACTAACGGCCAGGAGCCACGGGGTAAGGGCTGTGCTGGGTGGCAGAGGAGACAAGAGGAGTGTTGCTCAGGGAAGGAGTCTGCCCTGCAGCAGGGTTTCCCTTAGCATTTCCCTCCCTCCCTGCCCACGTCTCCACTACCTCGAGCTGTCCAGGCTGGAAGTTCTGTGTTTAAGCCCATGTTTCCTCCCTGCCAGTGCTCACAGTCCCCATCCCAGCCCCTGTGAACACAGCTCTGCCCTGCAGCCTCACTGTGTGTGCAGGGCTTAAAGAACAGCTCACCCAAACCCTGATGAAAATGGAAAGGTGATGATGGTATGTTTTGTTAGCTGGTGGGGGGTGAAGGCACTTGCTGAGGTTCCCAGTAATCGTCACTGTGACAGCTTAAGAATCTCAGCCCCTGCTCTCATCTGCAAAGCTGATAGAAAGGTGGAAACCACAGAAAAGTAGAAGCAGAGAGTCCAGAAAGCACAGACACAACAAGAAAATCCCAGAGAGGAAAGTACTTGTGAAAAGTTGACTGTGAAATGAGCTGGGGAAGATCTGGAGCTGTGAGCATCCCTGACCCACTCAGCAGCAGCCTCTGGAGAGCAGAAGGAGCCTGCCCTGGTGGGGGTCTCTCCTTCCCCCCACAACTTCTCCCCACAGCGCCGTGGGGAGCTCCCCGGGCAGGCTGAGTGCTGACCCTGGCAGGCGGCAGAGTCCCTGCCCCAGCACACAGCCCCCTGGGGTGCAGGGATGCTGCTGGCAAGGACAGCCCTGTGCACCCCTGCCTGCACACCCGGCTGCACACCCCTGCAGCCAGCCCCGCCAGAAGGCAGCCCTCATGCCCTGGCCCTCGCAGGGGGCACCAGGGAAGCCCTGCTCAGGAGCACCTTCTCCTCTTCCTCCTCCTCCTCCTCCTCTAGGCAGGAGGCAGATTCCTGGCGGCTCTGCCGCCTTCCCCAGATCCCTCCCCGAGCTGCAGCTGCATTGCCCTGCACCCCCAGACTTACTGTGGCCAGGGCCCTGACGCTTTCTCCTCCTCGGAGCTCTCAGCAGCCTCCCAGCCCAGGCTGCCTTGAAGCTGTGTGTGCCTCGCTGCTCTGCCCTGGGTGCCTGAAAGCAGTGCCCTCAGCCCTGCTGCACTTTGCAGAGGAGCTGCTCCTGGGCAGAGCTGTCTCTCTGCAGCGCTGCCCACTTGCCAGGAGCTCCCTCCGGCCCAGGAGCCCGGCCCAGCTCAGCACCACAGCAACAGTACAAGGTGCCACTTGCTGTGGCCCCTCTGGGCTCCCTCTAGCTGTCCCTGGGGCTCCAGGGGAACCTGCTGTGACACAGCCTGATGCAATCACTGGTAATTCCTCCCTCAGCTGGGATAGGCACTAATTTCCAGCATTGCCATTTCTGCTTCTAAATTACGATTTGGTTCCTATAATCAGTCTTTACTGTCCTGTCATTACATAGGACACCCAGGCTCTTATTGGGAGGCACCTGTAGCTGAGCTCCTTTTGTGATCTCAGGTCATGATAGAGATGGAGATCAGGAGTGAGCTGTTCAGACACAGTTAGAGATTTCTGAGGGTCAGGAGGTGTTCCAAGAAATGTGCAGAAGACTGCAAGCTGCAATGGAGCAATGCTGAGACACAAGACAGCATCTGGGGTCATCTTCTTGGAGTCTGAAGGGGAACATCTTTGGCCAACAGGAATGACAGCAGATGCCCAAATTTAGTACAAGTCACTCTGGCACTGTCTGTTATGTTCCAGGCAGTCTATGCAAGTATTCTTCTGAGCAAATGGAGTCATGTACATTTGGGAGACCTCAGTTTCTCTCTATCTTTTCCATCAGCTGAATTTACTTGATCCCCACAGCAGTCGTCTCATGAACACCTCCACATTGCTTCACCAATCTTAGGGCATTTATGCTGTTTAATGACAAACAGAGGCTTCCAGTGTTACATGAGGTGCCAAGGCTCTCACACTCAGCTCCATGGGGTTGGCTGGGACAGCACTGGTACTATACATGCAAGTAATCTCCCTCCAGATAGGGGCTGTGACAGACCCCCCCCACAGCACTGCAGACAGATTTGGGGCTGCTGTGCAAGCCACTGACTGCCACCACTGCAGCGTGACAAGGTCTGTCCCTTCTCTATCCAGGAGATGGAGAGCAGTCCAGGAACACAAGGCACATCACACCGTGGTCTCCACACAAGTGCTTGCCTTTTCAGACTGTTGTTTTTTATCTCCAACAAACATTATCCAACCCCTTGAAGATGCAGTCAAGGAAATGACCAACAATTTTCACACCGGGCCTGTCAGCAGAACCTAGTTGTTCATGGAGATGACCTCCACATCCAAAGATGTCCCTCCCTAGCAGAGAAAACAGCAGTAAAATAAACCTGAATCTATCCAGGACTGCACTTCCCAGTCCTATTTCTATGACACGTGGATGGTGAGAGAGCTGAGATATTTCATGTCCTCTTTGCCTCATCTTTCACCAAGTTCTCCTAAGACATTGTGCCTCAAGGCAGGACTCTAGAGGAAAACAGCCAATGGTGGAGAGGAATCAAATCAGGGGCTACTTGAGCAAACTCAAATGTCACCTGTCCAAAAGAACCAGATTTATCAATCTGTCTATACATAGGGGAGAGAAAGTGTCATCAGCTTGCTGGTCCTTGTCCATGGCCTATGAAAATATTTACGAGAATGTAGAGAAAAATGTCAAAGTTCTGAAAATGAACTCCTCTTACACACTGATTGCACCAAGGACTTTTCTGCAAATGTTTAAACTTTTGCCTAATATCTTCACTCCAGAATTGATGCAGTTGATCACAAAGCTGTGGCCACCACCTCCAAGATACATAAGGGTAGATGAAACCCTGACATGGGACAGGGAAATGCGACCCTGGGCTGATGGGAGACTGTGGACGGGGAGCTGGTGGACAGGCAGTTGAGAGAACTAATTTCTCTCCCTTGAGTAGAAGAGGAAGCCTGGACAATTGCACTCAAGCTGTCACATGTTGGATGAGAAAGAGAAATGAGTGGATCTAGATGTTGCAGACCCTACCTGAAGATGCACCTGTAACCCAGATACACTGGGCTGAGTGCAGATTTGGCTGTGCAAAAGGGGGTGATTCGTTTCTTTTGATTCTTTTCTTCCCTCTGTGAATCAAGGGAGCTCATGACTTGAGGGTGTGAGTAGCTGTAAGTGAATATGGACAAAGTCTGGGTCAGGGAGTGCTCTGGAGGTTCTTGGGATATCTGCTTGACAGAAAATGTGGTTTTCTTTGGTATAAGGCCATCTCTGCTATGGAAATTGGACTTTGGATGAGGGAAGTTGGGCTTCATATACATCAGAGATGTGTATTTTATGTTTTACTAAACTCTGCCTTCATTTGGTTTTGCTTTTTTGGCAATTAAGAAACATCCTTCTGTGTCTGTGTATAGCTTGATTCCCAAGTATGGCAGGTGGGAGTTGGTGTCATTGGGATGAATTATGCAGCTACAGCCTGTCGTGGAGAAAGCTCAGATTGGAACAAAGGTGCTGTAAGTCCCAGGGGGGTGATGAGAGAAATGCGGGGTTGAAGGTAGGGACAGAACCTGTCCAGAGGGTGTCTGACATACAGGGTCTTGACTTCCCTCCATATTCAGACTTGATCAGGAGAAAGTCAAAATCACTATCAATTGGAGTTGGCTGATATCCCTTAGTGTGTAAGTACAAAAGTAAGGACTAATTGAAAAATAAGATATTGTTTCCTTTTGACATTTACTACGGAAAGATTACACTATGAATACACTCCTGAAACCACGCAAATTCACCAGATGGGAAATGAGGAATTCAGTTTTACCCAGAGACTTCTCTTGTGCAGCCGTTTTACATGTTACTGAGCCCTCTGGTGCCAAGTTGCTGCACTGCAGATCCTGGAAAGGGATTGAACTGGCCTCTAGAGAAGTAGGAGTCAGCAGGAACCCTCCAAGTTTCTGAGGGTGTCAGTGATGGCCACCGAGGGTCATCACTGAAGAGCCCATGGAGGGAATGAGGAGACAAGGTCCCTGTCCCTGGGGGTGGTAAAGCAGGAAGGCAGAGGCACTGCTGCCAGGCTGCAAATCAAATGTTCAGGTGACTGTGAAAGCCCTTGATGTGTTTCCTCAAGCAGGCTGTTCAAGCCCTGACCCCCATAGCCTGGGAATGGGGATCCTTCCCCTCAGGGGATTCTGAGGAATCTTCACACAGACATCTCACAACTTCTTCATGTCTTTCACACACACACTGTCACACATAACCCCACTCCCTTGGACCAGGAGGTTTGTGCATCCTCCAGGCTCCTGGATGTTTCCTGAGGCCCATCCAAGTGTGAGGAATGAATGAAGGAAAGAGAGGTGTCTCAGCCGCCCCCACAGCCCCAAGGCTGAGGGCCAGCCATGGCATGAGGAGACGGAGGCCAGTGTCTCCCTGTGTCCCTTGCTCCAGTCTCCCAGGCATCCTTATTGTCCCCTGCCAGCAAGCCCCTCTGTGCCAGCCCCTCTCCCAGGAAAAGACTCCTGGCCCAGGGGCTCCTCGAGCTTCTCCCATTGCCCCAGCAATAGAGAATCTTGCTCCAATCTGGTGCATTCAGAAATAGGTTTCTCCTGAGAGGAATTGATGACAAGCTAAAGAACATGCAAAAAGACATGAAGAAACTGAAGGAGGAATTTCCCAAAATAGGAGAGCAGACTTAATCACAAATGAGGATGATCTTATGTTCCACAGACACAGACTCTGGTTACAGATTAAATAACTGCAGTTAGGTACTGGCCAGGTGCAAGATTTAGAAAGAGGACTAAAGATATTAGAAAATGAGATAGAGAAGTTTGAAACAGCTGCTCAGTTTCTAACAGAGGAACATGTAGTCACAACCATATCACAATAAATGCAAAACCAAAACACACCATGTCCCAGGATGGTTCTGTCCAGCTGTGGGGCAGGGGAGAGGGAAAGGCCAGGAAAGGGGCTGGGTTTGGCTGTTGAACGTGGGCTGCAGCAGATACAAGGAGTCAAGGGAGTGGATGGGGAGAGATGGGCAAAAGCAACATCAATGGTGGTGTTGATTGTGAGGCCACGACTGTTACAGGAGCCTGACTGGCCAGAAGCTGGCCCCAGCAATTTGGGGACAACATGTGCATCACAAAACCGCTCATCCCATCAGAGACAAGCTAGTGACAGAGAGGACGGTGAGAGACAGGCCAAGGTCAGATGGCAGGAATGGTGATAATGATGAGGTGGCTTCCACTGCAGCAGCCTGACTGGCCCTCAGGAGACATGCTGGCCAGCAGGCATTCTGAGGTCATCCAGTGCATCTGAGAAGCCACCCAACAGAGATGACCCTCTTGAGGAGGGGAGGGCTGAGGCAGGTGGAAGAGGCCCACCTGTGTTCTGATTCTGGGGGCACCTCTGTTCTTGTGACCTGAGCAGCCATGGCAGACAGGAGGGCAGTCAGGGCTCATGGCCACCCTGCTCAGGACTAGCCCTGAGACTGATGGAAAATCTTCTCCTTATCTCCAGGGTGAACATCCCCTGTTTCACCCAACCCTCCTCTTTCAGACTCTTAACATGCTCCATGGTGGAGAACCCCATTCTGTATTCTTGAGGACCTCCTCATAGGTGCGGAGAAGCTGCAGGGAGGTGCCCCTCAGCCTTCCCTTCTCCAGGATGCACAAGCCCAGCTCTCTCAGCCTCTCCTCACAGGCAAAGTGTTCCAGCCCGGCCTGTCTTGGGGGCCATTCACTGAACCCCCTCCAGCTTGCCAACATCCTTCCTGTACTGGGGATCTGCAATCCGGATACAGCAACCTGGACAAGCCCCTCTCTTGATCTCCTGGCCGTCCTGCTGGCCACAAAGGCCTGGGTGCAGCTGGCCTCCCTTGCTGCCAGGGCACACGGCTGCCTTCTCTCCAACCCACCAAGACCTTTCCTTTTTACTATGTTTTCCTTCTGTTGGTTTGCCATGAAGATAAATTCTGCTGTGCCCGTCTGCAGCCAGGTCTCTGAGGAAAGCCAGTGGGAGCTGGTGCAGCAGAGCTGTAATGTCCAGCTGTGGGCCTGGGTGGAGAAGTCTGAAGGAAGGAGAAGTGCTGCAAGTGCCAGGGGGATGCTGAGAGAAGTGACAGGGCTGGGGAGGTGAGGAATCAGGCTGTCCATGCAGTGTCTGATCTCCAGAAGGACCTCCCCTACCCATCCTGACAGCACCAGGAGACCCTCTGATTCAAGATCAGAAGAGGCTGCAATCAATTCTTCTGTAAACTGAAAAATACAATAAATTTAAACCTAAAAAATATTTCTATATTAACTGCTCAGTCAAATGTTCCCCTTTACATACACTCCAGAGACCTCTCTAGTTATCTGTCCAAGGCTTGATAACTGCAGAAAACAATTGGAAGAGACATGGCTTTTTGCATTTGAATGAGCCCCATGGTGTCTTTGGTGCTGAGTCCTGAGCCTCAGACACCAAGATGAGCCTAAACAAAGGGTTGAAGAAGTCAACATCAGAGGCAACCCCTAAGGTTTCAAGGAGTGTGAATGGGTCCCAGTGAGGGCCATCAGCACCAAAGCCTCCCCAGGTTCTGGTTAGAGCAGGAAGTTGGAGGTGTCAATGAGAGGCAAACAAACACAATGTTAAGGTGTTTCTGGTGCTTACTATACCTTAATGTACCTTAGTACTGTACCTTAACTGTACCTTAGTAAACCTTCAGGTGTTTAAGCCAAAGGGCAAAAGCCTGACCCCCAGCCCCTGGGAAGGGGAATCCTGTCCATCACACATTGCCCAGGGCCCTTCTTGGGGCAGTGTCATGTGGGAATATGCAGTAACAAGAGCAGGACTACGGTGACACTTATGGGTCTCCCTGGGGTGGGGCAGAGGGGCGATAAGGTCCTGGTGCCATAAGGTTAATGTTTGTCCAGGTAGGCCTTAGTCACAGAGGCAAAGGTCATAGACAAGGAGGAAAAGACCTTGGCTCTTTTGGGGGCTCTTATCCTTGCCAGAGCCTTCAGTTGTCTTTCCCACAGGCTGTCCTCAGTGTCCCACACCTGCAGCTCTTTCCCTGCAGACTTTCAACATCAGCCTTTCTTCCCCACCTTGCTCTCACCTGAGCATCTCACTGCCCTCACTGATAGAGAATAGAATAGACTAGACTATTTCTGTTGGGAGGGACCTGCAACCATCATCTAGTCCAACTGCCTGACCCATTCAGGGCTGACCAAGTTACAGCATGGTATTAACGGCATTGTCCAAACGCCTCTTAAACTCTGACCACCCTGGGGCATCGACCACCTCTCTGGGAAGCCTGTTCCAGTGTTTGTCACCCACTCGGTAAAACAAATGCTTCCTCATGTCCAGTCTAAATCTCCCCTGGCTCAGCGTTGAACCATTCCCACATATCTTATCACTGGATACCAGGGAGAAGAGATCAGCACCTCCCACTCTGTGTCCCCCCTCAGGAAGCTGCAGAGAGCAATGAGGTCACTCCTCAGCCTCCTCCTCTCCAAACCAAACCCAAACTCCTCAGTCACTCCTCATAGCACATTCCCTCCATCCCTGTCACCAGCTTTGTTGCCCTCCTCTGGATGCATTCGAGGACCTTCACGTCCTTCTCAAACTGTGCGGCACAGAACTGCACACAGTAGTGAAGATGAGGCCGCACCAATGCTGAGTATCTATCCATCCTCCTGGTTGTTCCTTGAAACACAAAGCTGTGGGCTCTTCCAGACTCCCTCTGGGTGACTTGTTGCAGCACAGAACTGCCCTTGGGGTGACATTTCTTTCTCTTTGTCTCCATTCTCTACCTCCCCTGCTGTACTTTGTTCTATTATGTCTTTCGCATGCTGTTTTCTGACATGTGGATACAATCTTTACTACTCACAAAGAGTTATAAAGCAAGTATGTTTATTGCAGCGCTGGGTGCAAGGGCGATCTCTCCTCCAAGCTTGTACACCATATCATGAAGCAGGCATCATTTATGATACAAAAACATGCATATTCATTAGTATAGGCTGGGTTATTACAATTAGTTCTAAGAATTGGTGTGATTATTGTAATTATTTTTGGGAACTCCTCATCCTACGTCTCCTCCTCTTGCCACATTTTTGTGGTTTGATCCTACTCTGCAGCTAAATGCCACACAGTCGCTCGCCCACCCTCCCCCCACTTGGGAATGGGGAGGCAATCAGAGGGGCAAAGGGAGACTCGCGGGTTGAGATAAAAACAGTTTAATAATAGTAACAGAATAATACACTGACAGCAGTGTCAGCGGGTAATGTACAATACAGCTGCTCACCACCCGCCGACCGGCACCCGCCTGCTCCCAGCCAGTGATCCCAAACACAAAGGCACCACAACCACACTCCCAGAAGTAGCAGCCTCTCCTGGCCCATTCCTGCTTTTATAAGGTGAGCATAATGTCACATGACATGGAATATCAGCCAATCCCAGCTCAGCACTCCAGCTGTGCTCCCCCCACCCCTGCACACGGGTGAGGGCACCAGGACCTGGGGAGCCCCTGGGGTCTCTGTGCTGCAGCACTCCTCCAGCTACTAAAACAGACAGGAACTCTATTCCAGCCCAAACCAGGACACACATGCATACTGCCATCCAGTGGTCATGGGCCGGGATCTTTTGGAGGAAGGCTCGTGGTCTTCTTCACCATGTACTCTAAATATTTGTCCCAGAATGCTGAGTTACCTCAGTCAGTAACTGCAGAACCGGCTCCAGCCAGATGGCTCCTTTTTGCAGACGCCTTAATTAACAGATGGATATCCTGTTATCTATGGAGGCCTCTTGTAAAGAAGTTTCCTATTATCTTTCAAGGTCTTTTCCAACCAAGTATCCCATTATCTTGCTAGTTATTTTGCTAAGCGCTTATTTTCTATATCAAGTCCCCCCTTCTCTTTTACCCTTGCCAATTCTTTTGCTATATGGCACCATTCCTTTTAGCAAAATACTTGTCATTTTCAAAGTTTTGCTGTAAATTGTGTTTCTTCCACTCCTCATCGTTATTTCCAGGTTGTTTATCCATCCACATAAAACATTGCAACACATAACGGACTAATAATCCTAATACAACAATCACAATAACTACAACAAAAAGCTGCTTAAGCTTTGCGACATTAGGTAGCCAAGAGGTGAGCTTTTCCCAGAGGTTAGAAAACCCATACGAGGTATCATCCAGGGATACCTGATGTAAGACTTTTGAGTGTTCCCAAATCTTCTGAAGGTCAATCTCTGTTCTCCTTGATTCATCTACATTGTTGATAGATAATGGCCTACAACAATGTGAATGGTGTGATTAATTTCCTTGCCGAGTTTTAGCCCAACCACCTGTTTCAACTTTCCCTCCCAAGTCCTCAATTATTTTCTGATCTTCTTTTGAATATCTGGGTTCACAATCAATCTGTATTTTACCATCAGGGACCAAAGGCTGTACCCTTACATCACCCTTCTCTGTTACTCTTTTAGCCTCGGGGTCCGCCGTGGCATTGCCCAACTCCTGGGCAGTGTTTCCTTTCTGGTGAGCTTTGCAATGCATAATAGCCACCTTCTCGAGAAGCTAGATGGCTTCCAGGAACTTAAGAATCTCTTCAGCATGCTTTATAATTTTCCCTTGTATGGACAGGAGTCCTCTTTCTTTCCATATGTCCCCATGGGCATGGACCAATCCCAAAGGTGTATTTAGAGTCTGTCCAGTTGTTTATCTTTTTGCCTTTGGCTAGTTCCAGCACTCTGGTTAAGGCTATTAATTCTGCTTTTTGTGCCAAGGTATCTGGGGCAGGGGCTGCGGAGTGGTTACAGCATATCATGCTTTGCGGACGCCTTGTCAAAAGAAGCTGCTCCTGTCTGTGTACCAGAAGTCCTCCACGTCTGTTAAAGGTTCCTCCTTCAGATCGGATCCACTACTGCTTCAATCGTTTCCAGGCAGTCATGTGATACCGGTTCCCTCGTATTTCTGCTGAGGAAAGATGCTGAGTTGACAATGTTAGTAACAACTACTTCCACTTCATCCTGTTCCACTAGAACGGCCTGGTACTTAAGAAGTCTTTGGGGTGAGAGCCCTTGCCCCCCTTTCACCTCTAATACTGTAGATATGGTATGGGATAGCAACACTGTGATCCTTTGGCCTAATGTGAATTTGCATGCTTCCTGAATGTTTAGCACTAGTGCTGCTACTGCCCTTAGGCAGCTAGTCCAACCTTTACTTACTTCATCAAGTTGTTTGGAGAAGTATGCCACTGCCCTTCTGTATGGTCCCACATTCTGAGCCAGGATTCCCAGGGCTATTCCCTGCTTCTCATGGGAGAACAGCCAAAATGGTTCAGTTGTATCCGGTAGCCCCAAGACAGGGGCCTCCATGAGCTTCCTTTTCAGTTTCTGGAATGCTTTATCTGCTTCCCCATTCTAAGTGAGGCTTCCCGGGGCTGGATATTAACAGTTCATAACGTGGCCTTGTCCCGATCTGATATCAGGGATGTCCCGATCCGATATTAGGGAGGGTTCTTAAACGATCCCAAGAGCGAGATTAAGACACAAACGAGGTCAGATTCTGGACAACCTTGTGATCTTTATTAAACAAGCGACTGATAAAAGTGATAGGACAAGGAGAAAGGAGAGGAAAGTCAGAATCCCTAAGCTAGAAAGCGGTAGAGATGCGGCAAGATTAATCACCACCACCACGAGCCCGCAATGTCCCGTTGGCTCAGTCTCGGTGCAACTGATGATGGGCCAAGCTCCAAGCTTTGCCGAAGTCCACAAGAGAGATGTTTTGGGAGCCCCTACGAGCACACACGCACGCACCCCCCACGCACACACAGACGCACGCACCCAACACACACAAGTACAGAGTACGCAGTCCTTTTATTGCCTCAGTCCCCACGATTTTCCAGAAATTCCGCCCATTTCCACGGAGCTCATTGTAATATGTGCCGCCCTGTGGACCTCCATGCGCGCATGCCCAGGTGTTCATGGTGGTCTCACTGGCGACGGTTAGCCCACGGTGCCTTCAGCCTCTGCACATCTTCCTCACCTCGATTTCCTCCCGACCCGGCTCATGCGCAGGTGCTTGTTATTTTCTCTTCGGGCAGACGTCGTGGTTTCTTCGGGGACTACCCGTCTCCTTCAAGGCGTACTCTGTTGCATCAACAGGATGCGGAGGCCAGGAAGTGGTAGTGGTGCAGCAGCAATGTTGAGACAAAGTCCTACACAGTCTCCTACACCACCCTGTGGCTCAACTTTACTGTCTGTCGTGGTGGTGTGAAAGATAACAGGAGAGAGAGAGAGAGAAAGGCCAGAAATAGAGCAATATAACAACAACCTTAACGATATTCTTAACAACTACCTAATTTTACAAAACCAAAACATCTTATAAATCTATTCTAAGTCTCCAACGCATTACCAGAAGAACGTGACGGCAGTCGACATGGTTGACATTCGCAGGCGCAAGAAAGAAGTATTATAATAACAATTAAGAGAATAGTTAACACACTAGAGGCCAACACGTGAGTTAAAAGTAAACCAAACAGTGGGTCCATTTTAAACAAAATACCCCAAAGCGTCTGAGGCCCTGGCAGTTCTCGCGGTCTGGTCTGCCGGAGTTGAGATCAGCATGCGCGGAGGGGAAAATGGCTTTCAACTCCCCCTTATCCTAAAGCGCAGGCATCATTTGGGCCTAGAAACTTCTATTCCAAAACTAAACAAAGGTAATCAAACAAAACAACATCACTGTTCATAACAGCATTAATATTCCAACCAAACATAGACAAGGTAACAATAACAATAACACTACCAATCAACAGTTTTTCTACCCAAACCTACTTAAACAGCATGCGTCTCAGGCTGGGCCAAGGGATGTGCTCCCGGACTTTGGGGATGGGGAGGGGAAGGAGATGGTGGTTTACAGTAAGCAGATGCAACTACATGGGCACTTGAAATAGGAACATTTACAAGGGCAAAAGATATGTAGTAAAAAGTCAAACAAAGCGAGGGCTACCAACATTAAGGCTGCATAATAAATTGCTGCCCATACATAAGCATGCTCCACTGTTCTCGTGGTTTCGGAGGTACAAAAGTGAGAGCGCAAGTGGTCAACCCGCCTGGTCCGTAGGGATCAAGAGTCAGGGTTCGCATACGCAGCAGGAAAATAGATTTCCACGCCCCTAGCCCAAAGCGCATGTGTTGTTGGAGGGTCTCGAAAGTTCAGTTATACCCGGATGGCAAAAACAACTGCAAGGCCCGGCCCAGATCTAGGCAACACAGGCATTCTGGGTGGAAGAGAAACTTCCGCTAATTGCGCACTTGGACCTTCCTCGGTCAAGCCGCTAGCCTGGGGCTGGACTATCCCAAACAATTTTACCAATCCCGTTGGATTGCAATCTTGGGAAGATGGGAGTAGGGGACAATCCTGTGTGCGCCGCCCTGCTGGTGCATCGTCGTTGCCATCACAGTATGCGAGGGAATGTCTTGTGGCTGATGTCGGAGAAGACCGCCTCCTCCCCTCAATCCTCCAAGATCATGAAGACGACTAAGACGCCCTCGAAACCTTGATGAGGTGATGGAGACAGACTTATAGTTCAAAGAAGAAAATGTTATTGATCAGAAGAGTTACCACGCGGCGCATGACTGTTGTTCTTGGACTCTTTCTATCTTTCTACCGCTATCGCCCCTGTGAGCAGGGGTAACAAGAGCTCGAAGGACAACATCCGAAGGGCAGTGCTGAACTCACGGGTGGGGATATATTTGTTTCTTATTTTCTCTCTTTCTGATTGTGTCACGTGGGACTTTGCTGGATTGTTATACAGTTAATTATTTCCCGTTCTTGTTCGCTAATAAATTGTTGATTATTGTTTACAGAGTGTCTGATAGTTCATTGCTATATAATCTGTACAGTCGATTGTGCAGTTCGGTGCACAGCTCAAATTTGCTTAACGCCATCAGGTGAAACAGTAGTAGCAAATTGCATGTTGGTCACAACATGTTGGATTAACTGAACAAAGCAAGGAATAACACATGGCAAAAATATTAAGGTGACAGCTGCACATAGCAGATAGAATAAAAGCTGTTTTACCCATGGTGCTCCGGGTAACCAAGACCATAAATCACCCTGCCAGCCATTCCATTTTTGAATGGGGACATGGGCTAGCTTCCTAATATCAGTGGTCAGCTGAAGGACTACTTCACCTACATCATCTATTTCCAAACAACAATTAGATACATTTAGTTTTCCACATACTCCTCCTTCTTCAGCTAGCAAATAATCCAAATCGATGCGGTGTTGAAGGATTGCAGTGTGCATCTGACGAGATTGTTGAGTTAAAAGGTTTATTGCATTGGCAGTTTTATTAGTAATAATTTCCAAGACTGCTTGTAATCAGATTATGCGGTTCAAATTATAAATCGGTTCCCTTGCCCCTGATATTGGTTCACTGGGATTCTGTTGGAGAATGGCTCAGAGACAAGGGTCCTGAGCCCACCGATCAATTGTATGATCAGAGCCTGCTCTAGCTGCTGATGCTGAGCCTCACTAGGGTTTGCCTGCAGCTGCTCACAGCTGCTGATACAGGAGGAATGTCAAGGACGCTTCATCCCTGTGTACCGTGGTGTGTCAAAAACAGGTTAAGGGGAATTAGGAATAGTGGTCTGAGAAACCTAGTGTTATGATAACGGTGGTCTGAGAAACATTGTGTTACGGTACTGTCGTGTATCGAAAACAAGTAGCATGAGAAACTTAGTGTTATGAGAAGCTTGTGCTGTAAGCTAACTGCAAGTAGGTGGACCATGCGAATACGACCTTTAGAGCTTAAGCCAGTCAACTAGTGACTAGTAGGCATAATAATTATCATTGTCTGTATAAATATATGTACCCTGGACCAATAAAGACACACGTAGATTGATGCTCTATCACCCACACTGAACCCGTCTCGGCGTGTCGTTCGTCCGCGGCTCCGCAAGATGGCGCCCGAACAGGGACCTGCATAGAAGAATAACACAGACGGAGTGGCGGACCCAGAAAAAAAACAGCAACGACCGAGGAATTTGAGAACAGACCCGGAGAAACACCAAATACAGCAGCGTTCAGGGTACACGAGCTGAGACGGAGAGGCACTGGCCCCAGCAGCCCCGGGGGAGTACGCGGAGAGAAGCCGGCTGGACCGGCCCCGATAAACGGAGGCGGAGTGGCCCCGAGAGTGGAGGTGACCAGCCCCGCAGAGCAGAGGCAGACTGGCCCCGCAAAACGGAGGTGACCGGCCCCGGAGAGCGGAGGCGGAGCGGCCCCGAGACCAGAAGTGAGTGGCCCCACGAACGGAAGCAGAAAGACACCGGAGCTGACGTGGTAAGGAGCCGACTGCGGCAGCCCCGGGGGTGGATGCGAAGGGATGCTACAGGTGGACACTGAGCGGCCCTGGGGGAGGACGCGAGGGGGCGCTGGAGGCGAGCGCAGGGTGGCCCCGGAAGTGGAAGCAGGGAGGTGCCGGAACTGACGCAGACGGGCGATGGAAGCTGACGCAGAAAGGTGCTGCATACAGCGGCGGCAGAAACAAACGTGGGGAAATATCAGACAGCAGCGTCTAGCCAAATCAAGAACAATTGGACAGTGGGCCTCTGACAGGTCGTTCCGAGGACCTGAACCGAGATAGAGGGTCACTCTCCACAAGGGCTGCTGGCAAGAGCTGCACCTGGTGCCTTAGTCACAGAGCATCAGCAACATATCAAAGGGGATAATTTTTTAGTGCCTTAAACAGGGAGCACAAGCCGGCAGGAGTATTTTTAGTGCCTTAAACAGGGAGCACAAGCCGGCGGGAGTATTTTTTAGTGCCTTAAACAGGGAGCACAGGCCGGCGGGAGTATTTTTTACTGCCTTAAACAGGGAGCACAAGCCGGCAGGAGTATTTTTTTTGCCTTAAACAGGGAGCAAAGGGCCGACGGTGCCTTAATCAGGGGTGGGTCGGCAGTAACGGTACTGTGCCTTATCCAGGGAGCACAGGACCAGAGGTGCCTTAACCAAGGAGCACCAGGTTGACGAGATGGAACAAGAGGTAGCCCTGGATTTATTACAGCACTTTTTAGAAAAGCGGGGAGTGTATTGCATAAAATCACTCGCGGGTTTAGTAGCATTAGGACGGGTCAAAGGATGTTTTCAGGATCCTAATTCTCTTTTTGATGTCGAGGAGTGGAGACGATTAGGTGATGTTTTGTGGGATATGGCAATTGACGAGGATAAAGCTGCAAGGAAAATGATGAAACTATGGCGGGAGGTGGTGAATAATAGTGGGCGGTGTCAGCTTGAAAAGAACCTTGCAGCTGTGGCAACTGCAAAGTTGGGGGGGGAAAGTTCCACTGTTAACCCAGATAGTGAGGCATCCGGATCTATGCTTTTTGATAGTGATCGTATTCCTGTACCATCAACAGGAGGGCCAGTTACAGTTAACATGAATAGGGAAAGTCCGGAGGCCAGCCCCCCCCCCCAGTATCTTTACAGTCATGCCCCCCCCCACCCCCCCCTACCTCAGAGGCGGAGGGGCAGAGGGACGATGGCCCCTCGCTAATATGTAGCCAACAGGAGTGGCGCGAAGTAGGTGATTTATTGTGGGACGAGACTATCACTGGAGGCAATAAAGGCAGTGAAGCACGACAGCACGGGGTGGTCTGGCAAATGATCGTAAAAGCTCTGGGGGAGATGCAAGCAGAAAAGAAAGTAGCTGCTGCTGCTATGGCGGCTGTCAGCGCTGTACCATCCCCACCGGTCCCTTCCGAAACCAATCGTCCGTCCCGATTAGCCACCTTCTTCGGGTGTAATCAACAGCTCTGCTCTATTAAGGGCATGTCACCAAGTATTCCTGTTTGCTCCACTGCGCAAGAAGCGGCAGAGAAATCAGGCGGCGCGGGGGTACCGGGTGGAGCGGTGTGCCACCATAAACTCTGCCCGCCCCCCCACCCTTCGGATGGTTCCGCCCCTGACAGTGCGTCAGCGTCTGGCTCGGAGAGAAAAGCGGCGGCTCTGTCCGAATTAAAGCAACAGGGTCACACATCGGTAAGGGACAGTGACAAAGTCCAAGAACTTGAAAGAAAATTACAGAAGTTGAGCTACAGAACAGAACTCTGCATTTACAATTACAAGAAGAGGAAGCGCTGCTGGCAGCCCCACCACACCCACTCCCATCACCTTTATCAGAACCATCTCTGCTTTTAGCTCAGTCCCGATGGAGTGGGGTGATTCGTGATGCCTTGTTAGAAGGGGACTGGCATGTTGCTAGAGCGTTGGCCTGCCAGGTAGTGACAATGAATGGGGGACACCTGGGAAATCAAGATCACAAGATTCTCCTCAGGCGGTCTGGACACTCCTTACGAACTTTAAAACTCTGAACTGTCATTGTGTGTTTCAACATCAACACTGGTATTAAAAACTTGTTCATGTAGTATCAGGTTCATTGTATGGTGTTTCAACATTGACACTGGTATCAAAAACTTGTTCATGTAGTATCAGATTCATTGTATGTTGTGGGTTCATTGCAATGTTTACAACATAGCATGGTGAAACCTGTATTACATTCTGTATTGCATACTCTGTTGTTACAATTGCTGACACTTTTAAAACTGTAAGGATGGTTTTCTTGCTACATAAGACTGCATAAGATTGGAACATGGACTGACAGACTGGTTATGAGACTTGGGAATTTGGATAATGGACTGATGATGGTTGCAAATCTACAAAACTTGGAAATTACTGGGTGGCTGAAAGCTTTGTTGATGCACAGACTGGCAATGCTGATTGTCATTATGATTGTCATGATGGTATTGGGGTCTGTGTGGAAATGCTTTATGAATGCTATGATTCAAACGTTAAAAGGAGTCTGGATTGTCCAAAAAAGAAAAAGGGGGAAAACCTGGTAGGAATTTTTTTTTTTTTTTTTTGGGGGGGGGGTGGGATCAGGGTTATACACTGATCCTACAGGGTTTGGACAATCCAGGCTGGGTCTCTGAGCAGAAAACTGCCCCGTGGCAATCCTGCCCTTGAGGTCACCTGGAAGGGCAAGAAGGAGGAAGTCAATCTAGTGCTTCCTCCCTGTTTGAATGCCTGGATGCACTAACCACAAAGTAGATTTAGTTTGTTCACGCGTACTAACGATGCAGACCTATCACAGCACTCCCGGGTGCATGATAAGTGCCTTTAGACAACACATTGTAAGCTTCCATGCTTAAGTTGTGCCTTCTCATGTATTAAGAAAATCTTTGAACGAACGTTAGAGCAGGTTCTGCTCCTACAAAAAGAAAAAGGGGGAATTGTTGGAGAAT